>NC_141052.1:50420398-50628614 GCF_041138505.1 Cibotium barometz | reverse complement strand
TATTGCTAGCTAGGAAACTCAAATTTTTTGCAAAACTCCAAATTCCAAAGTTCTCTTCCCCTCGTTCTCTCTTTTCCCCTCTTCCTTTCCAATCCTTGGTCTCCCATCTCTCTCGTGGTTTTCTTTCTTTACAGTTGTCGGGCTCTGGCGCTACTCCTCCATCTCCGCCAACATCACCTTCTAATCTGCCCACTGGCTCCTTCGTCTCTGCCAATGGCTCCCTCACCGCCTCCTCCTTCTCCCTCACACCGGCTCTACATCCTCCATCAGGTATGGGCACTGTGCGTATGGCTTTTCTTGCTTGTCTTAGCTCTGTGCATATGGCTTTGGCCCTAGAACTTGGAGTTCAAAGAAAAAGGGCCAAGCAGCCCGCACCAACGTGGGTTACTTGGCCCTTTTTGTTTTGCCTTCCTTTTATGGTAGTATAAACTTGGCCATAGCCCTTTGTGTGCACTTCCTCTATGGTAATATAAACTTGGCCATAGCCCTTTGTGCGCTGGTGCGGACTGCTTGGCCCTTTTTTTGTCATGCTTTTGGGCATGGTTAGGTGAGCATCGAGTTCCCAGCCCAATCAAGCTATTGCCAGAGATCTTTCCCATGGTATTGCCAAACTCTATGGAAGTGAGCAATTGGCAATTGAACAATGTGATGCTTCTCCTTCTTATTGATGGTGGTCAACCATACAAATCTTCTCTCGGCCACATACCCACCTCTAATCACGTCCTCCAAAGGCAACAGGCAGCCCAGCACATCAAACTATTCAAGAAGCTCCATGGTTCTCTGATAAGCCTTGCAAACTATGGCCGCACATGGCTATATGAGCCCTCGGTGTACAAACAAATAGGGCCAGTCAGCCCATTCCAGCACGGGCTGCTTGGTCCATCCTGTAGGCATACTATGTGCCCTTTTTTGTCAATCGTTTTTTTTGTCATGCTGATTACGGGCATATTGTGTGCCCTTGGAGTACACCAAGGGCTCATATAGCCATGCTCATATGCTCATGCTCATGAAAATATGCTCATGCAAATACATCAAGGGCTCATATAGCCATGCTCATATGCTCATGCTCATGAAAATATGCTCATGCAAATACATGCTCATTATCCATGCTAATTCACTTGCCAAGGGCACACATATAGCTGCCATAATGGCTAGGTGAGCACAATGTATGCCACTATAGGTGCCCTTGGAGTACCAAAAAATAACGGCAAGCAGCCCACACCGGCGCGGGCTGCTTGGCCCTCTTGGTCATCCTTTATAGCTACATATTTGGGTATGTGGGCCATAAGCAGGAAGTGTTGGGCATTGTAGTATAGGTATATTTGGGTTTAGGGTGTCATGAATGGCCTCAATGTTGTGCCTCATAAGTCTTTTGCTATGGTGGATATGTCTATTTTAACAAGACTTTAATGAGCTTTGTATCAGCACACAACCAAACTTAAAAGTTTCTTTGGATTTCTATGTATGTAGTGAACATATGGTATGTCTATGTATGTAGTGTATGGTCAAAATACATGTCCACAATGCTCACCACTTATGGCATACATGTCCACAATCCTCAGTATATGTCTACAACACATGTCCACAATGTCCACTATGGTTTGAAAGGCACTTTTCTTTTGTCTTCTATTGTCCCCTCTGTTGGACGGGCTTTCAACATACAAACGTATTTCAATTGCTCTATATTGCATTTTTTGTTTTTAATTGTATTGAATTATTATTTTTTCTTGTTTGTTTTCAGAATGGAGAATAAAACTGCGGATTCTTCAACCAAGCGTAAAGGGAAACAAAAACTACCAGCATGTAGAAAAAGTTATCGAGGCTTGGTGAAAGAGCAAACCAAAGAAATTAAGGATAAAGTTGGTTCTTCTGGCATTGAAGAAATGGGTAAGGATACCATTGATGACATTGGGATGGGAGAGGAAGAACGTATTGATGGGATGTGAGAGGATGGACAGATGAGGTCCAAAATTCCTTGCGGGCTAACATTGCAGATTGTGCCTTATGTGTTTAGCATTGTGGATGAGTCATGTGTGGGTGGAGAAGGGGACATCACCAGGATCTGTGGTGATCTAGATAGAGGATGAGGATTATTAGCTCTCCGGTTTGCCTCTTTGCTGATTGATTCCTCATGGCAAAGTGTGTGAACTCTGAGTGGATATATCTTCTCTAAAGATCGATTTTCAATATGAGGGCTAATATGGAAGAGAAGGGAGTTTCTATTGTCTTCTTATGTACTTCAGATGGTGGAGAGAGCTTGGTGAATGAAGAGTTATGCAGGGTTGGGATAAGCACTAGAGGATAGTAAACCAAGAGTTTGAGAATGATATCTCAGAGAGATGAACTAGAAAATCTTGTGGGACATATGTTTTATGTGTGGGAGGGTAACCATAGATAGGGCGGTGGGCCTGGACATCAGTGATAAAAGAGAAGTTCTTTGACACAAAGAGTCAACATGTGAGAGTTTTCTTGTACATTCATTAATCCTGAAAGGTCAATGCGATTGCCATGTTGTGACTCGGCTCCAAAATGTATATATAAGTCATTATTCTATGTCTTTGCATGGTTTTTATGAAATTTGTGATGGGGTTCTTTTCAAATTATTATCTTCTCATAGTACTTTTGTGATGTAGTCTATCCATACATGCCCTAGCTGAGCCATCTCTCAGAGACTGTTGCTTAATGTACATGCTTGTTTCATCACTATATGTGCAATACCAAAAAGCATTGGAGAAGAAGCTCGGTCCTATCAAAGGTCAAGTTTCCGATGAGGAATACACAAAGGTGGAAAAGAAAGAAAGTGAGAACCTCACTTCGAAGTTCTCGAATATGATTGCAAGGTAATGCACTTTTTTTGCAATGGCTTCTATTTTGAAATTCGTTTGTTGCACTTGGTTCCAAGAGTAGTTTTACTTCCATGACACATTTTATATATTTTGGAGCCAAAATTGGGTGTGACGGCGAGTGGAGGAGGGCAGTCCTCTCTTTAAAATATGGTGACGATAGCTTTGCATTGTGTTGGCTATCACTTCACAAATGGCTCCCTCGATGATAACTTGTTCATCACAAAATCCAGAAGCGTTCCCTTGTGATTCAGGCTGATTTTGTGGTTGTGTCAAATGGCATTGTGTTGCCAGTATATTGTACCCTCCAAGATTACGATAAGGACGTGAAGATAGAAGCAAGAAGATACATGTTTCCAATGGTCAAAAAAATTGAGACACGCGCAAGAGACAAGGAGGTGAAGGCTCTCAAGAAGGTGGATATGGTGTAGATGGCTGCCCAACGTCTACTACTGTTTAGTTGCAGGCATCATGTCATTTGGCTTTGGATTCTTCGTGGCCCTATTTGATTAATTGAGCATGTTTTGGTAAACTTTGGGTTGATTACATTTTTTTTTTACAAGGATATTTGCTCAATTTGAAAGAGAAGTAGCCCTTGGGTGGCCTACTTACTTGGGCGAGGCAATGGATCTCTACTGCCAATGGGGAGACCACCATGTATCCCCCCGGCAATGGATCTCTACTGCCAATGGGGAGACCACCATGTATCCCCCCGTTTCCATTCTCTGACTTGTAGGAATCAGATAATTATCCATGGTGGATAGACCTAGAGAAAGGCCACATATTGTAGCGTGAAAAAGAGGCCTTCAAAAGGCATTAAGATATGCTAGAGGAGACCTCTTTGCCAGCACATGGTACACTTGCTACTTTATGGTATCATGTTGTGAGGTATGTTATGTGCTCTTTTGCAATTTAATTGGGGGTTGGAAGGTAACGAAAAAAGGTAGCGGGATCCCAAACTTGTCGAGTCGTGTATGGAGCACACTGTTAACCGATGATATTGATTTAGCTCGTGGGGGTAAGTGGGTGACCACCTCTCCTCCCATTTCATGTAATCCTTGTAACAAGTAATCATTGTAACGAGATGTTTATTTGAGGTTTTCTAGTTGTTTGATAGTCTTTTGCAAAGTCTTGCTTTGTCTACAGCTTTTGTAAAAAAAAACGACATACCTTTGTTTATCTGAGAGAGCACACATTGTGCTATGATGGTGTTTCTCCTTGCATGGCCATTGTTGTGGACTACATTGTAATCGGCAAGGCATTTACGAGTGGACAGAAAGACCCAATGTACACAAGGATTCATGAGTTCTTCACAAAGAACAAGCTTGTGGGTAGTGTGTACACTCATAGGGAGAAGCACGTGCCTTGGGAGCAGTGAACTTTTTTTTATTGGACTTCCCATTTGGAGGGATTCTCCACGGGAGTATGTAGAGGCCACTATGAGATATGTTCACAAAGGACGATGTCCATCATGGTCTTTCTCTGGCCATGTCCATCATGGTCTTTCTCTAGCACGGTAGCTACTATTTCAGATAGTGGATGGTTGATGGTTGTATCTTCCATGGTAGGTAAGGGTCTTCTTTGCACTCTTATCTTTTGTTTTCATCGGCTAGTTGTAGTTCATTTAAACATGGACTTCATGTAGGAGGGTCTATGGGGTGGATTGAGCGCTATCCTAGAGTTTCTAACATGGAGGTGATTGTTGTGTTTCATCACTCTGCATGTGGGTGTAAGATGATGTAAATACTCTTTATATGTCCATTGACATTTGTGTTGCCACTATTATGATGATAAGTACTAGGATTTTATTGGAGTTCAGATGCACACTTGTTTCAAAAATGTGGTTCCAGACTTCTTTGTTATACTTGATTTACAAAGGTGGGATGTTTCCACCCACCATTGCATTGGAGAGCAAGCCATTATTTGAGGCTATGCATATGAGGCTCGCAAACGCTTTTGCATTACACTACCTTCCACGGAATGAGTGCACTTTCGGCAATGGAGGATTGGAGCTTCGAGGGGGGGAGCTTGAGATGAGCCACACGATTCTATCATGTTATTTGGAGCTGTTTTTTTGCCCCCAAGGTATTGTTTTAGAGGGGGGTGGCACGATTCTCGCTCTAAAGGCATGTTTTCATTCAAGGTGATCATGTATTTCCCTTTCATTTGGATGATGGGATCATCTCTGGATATGTGGAGCCATATTTAAGTAACTACACATGTGCATCCTCTTCTAAAAGGACGAGTGTAGATGAGCTCTTGGAGGAGGAGATCAATTCTTGTGCAAGGGTGAACCCCTATATGATTACTAGTGAGCCATGCAATTCTCCCATTGTCAACTTTTTTGGTTCATTTCCAAATTTATGGTAGAACTTATGTTTAGGATTATCATTCCTATTGACCTTTTTTGGCTTTGGCTTTAGCATATGGAGTCTTTTTTGGTGATGTATTTGTGATGTCGAATGACTTTTTTAGTGATGTATTTTGGACTTTGACCTTATCCTTCATGGCATTACTAGGTTGTTGATTTGCATGAAGGGCATCTTTGTTTGTATTGCTCTTTGTGGTTGTTTTGTTAACTTGAAATTTGGTAATGTAATTACCTTTGATCAAGATTTATTGTAGGCTTCTTTATTGTTGACACATTTGTCGCGTGTACTTGTGATCTCATTGTAATATGTTGCCCACATACACAGAGGCTGCAACACAAAGAATGGTTACTAACAAGTTTGAAAGGATGCGGCGAACACATCACCAAGCATTGTGCTTTTTATGTGGATGATGAGTGAGAAAGATTAGGTGGACTAACCGAATGAAAACTCTTGCTCTTTTTTTAGACTTGACCCATGTTTTCTAAAGAGCATTGTCTACATGAAAGACATAATTTGAATTTCTCTCGGATTTTCTTTGGTACATCACTCCCAAATGTGTTGTTCAAAATTGTCAACATGGAGTCATTGCTTGCAAGAATCATTTCCTTTGTTTGCAAACCACAAGGACATGGCGAGGACATGCCGACAAGAAAACGCAATTGCATTAGAATCATGGCAATGCCACAAGTATATTGCATAGCCATATATGGTTTTATGAAACTTATTTGTTGTTATATGTAAAAGCTAAAACACTAAAATAACAATACTATCCCAAGAAGTTGGCCATATATGGTTTTATGTAAACTATTGTTGCTATACTCTCAAAGCAGGAGTAGTTGCGCGTTTTTCAGTTGCACTCTCCTGTTTTAAGCTTGCTCAATTTCTATCGCCTCGATGTCTTGTGGCACTCACGATGTCCATCACCTAAGAAAAATCATGATCAAGATCTTCATGCAACTTAAGACTTAGAAGACTTGTTGGTAACTTATTGAGAGACATTCTACATTGAAGTTAAACCAAGCTAGGAAAGTGCAATTGAAGGGGGAGGGAGCTCCAATGATCTCAATAGTGAGAAAAGAGTCAAGGAGAACTTCAACAAGAGGGAGAAGGGGCCTACACCAAGATCATAAGGAGGGACGCACCTTCCACAAGATCAAAGGGAGTGCGGCAAGAACTTGCACCAAGATCTAAGGGAGGGAGGAAGGTACCTAGCAAGATCAAAGGGAGGGAGGGACGCTCTTGCAACATGCAAGGGAGAGATGTGATTAGAGGCAAGACAGCAATCGACTAGAGAGCAGTAGACACATGTAGCAAGATCACGAGGAAGATATTTATAACAAGATGAGGGGCAGGAAGAGGGGAGACATTAGCAGCAACATCCCAAACAGGGAAGGAGGCACTTGGAGCTAGATCAAAGGGAAAGAGGCATCTAGAGCAAGATAAGAGGGAAGACAGGAATCTTTAGCAAGGTCACAGGGTAAAAGGGTTAAGAAAAGGAGGTAGAGAGGAGAGAACAAAGGGGGGGAGACATAAATAGAGGAGAGATGGATGGATAGGTGTGAGTGCAAAGACTTGTTCAAGGACTAAGGAATAATACATACATGGGTTGATTCGTTTGGCTTCATCCCAATGGAGGTAAACTCTTAAGAGACACTTATGGAGGTAGAGACACCTATGGAGGTAAGCTTCAATCTCTTCGACCAAACAATTTCATATACCCAGCTTCAATCTAAGAAACCGGCACAATCAGGGGTGATTTTCAACTTTACTACCTACAATCCTAACACATGTGCACACAACTTAACAAGACCCTGAATTGAGGGTAGGCCATGAATACTTAGTAGCAACAATAATGTTGAGGGGCTTGCTCAGCAATAGGAACCTTTGTGGCACTTGTAAATTGCAAAGCCAAGGCCATAATTTGCAATAAAAACAATAACAAAAAATTACATAGCTTGTTGGAAGGGTGTAATCCATTTGATCACATGGCATTTTAAGCCAAGAAGTTAGCATGTTTGCACAGAGCTATGCTGAGATCACCATCTTGTGGAGATCACTACAAATGCTAACATGCCATTGAAGGCACACCCAAAAGAAGAAGAAAAAATCCCCGGCCAACATTTGCATGCCAAGGAAATAATGCAAATTGAAAAATTATGGATCATGAATTGTCATGGCATTAGACTGCATGCCACATCTCTTCACAGTACAAGTCCTCTGCCTGTACAGGTTCAGGAATTGCAGTAAATGCACATGATGTAAACATCAAAAGCAGTCCTCCGATTCAACCACATACAGGTTAGATGACATCTCCAAGCACTTCACTCTCCAGCAGTAGCTGAGCATCAGATAAATTAAGTTCCTTGAGTCCCTTTTCAGCTTGAATTGGATGCAATAACCTTCATCACTGTTTTTGCTCAGAAGAATGTGTCGCCGTTCAAATGTGTTATTGAGGTTTACTGCGTGGCGGCATCCCTCGCAGTAGATTTGTGAACCCAAAAAAGCTTAGCTTTCCATCACTGTGCCTGACCCAGTCCCGTAAGACCACATGAGCCGGGACTGTAGGCGGGACACCAAGCTCCTGGTTTGCCAAACAACCAAAAAAAAAAAACGTAGAATACATTGTTCACTATGAGCATTTCAGGCCTTTCATTGAAGAGAGCACCACGCCAAACAACAAAAAATATGTAGACTACATTGTTCACGATGAGCATTTCAAGCTTTTCATTCAAGAGAGCACCACGTCAAACAAGGAATGATACCCACAGCCTACGGCTTACGGATCATAGGCAGTGGGCCGCATGAACCCACAGCCTACAACTATGGATCATAGGCTGGTTACACAGCATTCTCCCACCCATTTAGTGGGCTGGAAATTTGACATGCAAGATTGCCTGTCAAGAGCTGCATGGGCGGAGAATTGGGCATGCAAGCTTCTTTCTTTTTTTTCCCGACTAGCCGTAGGCCCAAGACCCACCCGACAGTTTACCGTTTTTCACTGCCACCTTGTGGGGTTTTGAGCCCAAGACCTCTTGGTCCTAGGCAAACACCTTCACCACTTGAGCTATCACCTCATTTGGTTGGTTGTGCAAGATTGCCTGTCCATCTTGACGGATGGCCTGATGGCCCCTCACTGACAGGCATGTACTGTTGTGTATGCAACCAGACTCATCTTGTTTGGCACTCTGTCTTATCTCACACACAAGCATTATATAAACATCTCTTCTTGCAGAGAGTTTAAGGAAACCAGCTTCTTTGGGCTTGCCCATAAGCAAAAGCATGGGAAAGGCAGAAAAAACTTACCCTAGCAAGATCTTCTATCAGCACAACCCGATTTCCTTCCTTCTCAAAAATTTGATAGGCATTGTGTGCTTGCTGCTCCCACCTTTCAAGCCCTTCGAATTGAGACACGCTGATGGCCGCAGCACAAAACTCTTGAAAGTCCATCTTTTTGAACTGAAGTGCATCAATCTACATGCGAAAGAAAACAACTAAGAGGCTTAAAATCCTCCCATTGTCTTTGTCTCAAACATTTACATCAAGAAACAGTCCAAACGAAACAGAAGGGCAAGGGAAAATGTACAGAAGAGATCATGTCCAGCATTCGAGAATCCTTCATTGCCTCCGTTGCATTCTTTGCCAGGGCCTGCTCCAGAGAAAACCTTTACTATATTATTATGTAACAATATTATTTAAAATATTTTCTATCAAGAATTAAAGGCCTTGGTCACACGGCAAACAATAAAGTGAGCACATCTATCATATACACCCGCCCCCTTTCCCTTCCCCTTGAAGCCCCCCAAGATTTGTCTAACATCCAAAAACCGTAAATTATGACTTAAACTCACTGATTTGAAGTTCTCCAACGATATCCGCCCATTCTTACTGGGCTCCAACAGCATGAACTGAGCTCGCAAGTAGAATAAATCTTCTTCAGACAATGTCTTTGAGAATGCCTACAAAATATTATTGAACACATTGTTGAAACGTTCTATAAAATCCAATTCTTTTAACAAAGAAACTAATCCGTTTATTCAGAACACTAATAGAAAGACACTATCAAAGCTGTATAGTTTCCAGAAGCATCTACATGAGAATAGATTCAAGGTATGTGAGATACATATTTTGAAAAGATCCAAATTGTGAAGAGAGAGTAAGTGAGAGTGGGGGGGTGGGGGAGTGGGAGGGAGAGAGAAAGAAAGAAAGACAAATATATTAACATTTACAAAGAGGCCAAAGTGGCCTATGAGACAAAAGTACCAATACATCCAAAACTCAAGGAAACTAAATGTCCCGAGTAGAAAATGAAAAGCATAAACTAGCTATAACATGTGGCCAAAGAGGAAACTAGTGGCCTGATACAACTGCCATAAAAGGCATGTCTGATAAAAGTGTGGAACTGGAAAAATGGTAGGCTATGGGAAGCGGCTGAGATAGACTCATCCCATAATGTCTCGCATAGGTCGATCATACATAGACAAGCTAAAGCGCCGAGGTCGTGCCGCACAATGTCGTGCCAATATCACCTGTATCCTTTGAAAATGTCTCGGCTGGGGCCGCAGCCCAGCGGGTTGTGGACGTCGTGCTCTACATAGCTCTCCAGCTCTGTCCAAGGTGACTCCTCGAGGTGGTTATGTGGGCCCAGTCAACTTGTGGTCAACGGTGTACGGGGTCGCTGCGGCTCTGAGGAAGTTGGTAAGGGTGCGCTGGCCTGTATCTCGGACATGTCCCCCTTTTCTGGAGCATAGGATGTGGTCTCAGTGTCTGCACAGCTCAAGGAGAAAAAGCCCAAGGCAACGCTAGTCTGAGTAGTCCATCACTCTAGACAATGGCCCAAATCCATCTCGGAAGGAAGAGGAAATGAAAGTGCCCCTAGATCTCGTAGTACACTGGGCACTGACATATCTAGTGCTCCTCAGTCTCTGGCTCTAGCTAACAGAGCTGGCAAATCTGACCTCGGGGGCAAGGGAGATGTGGCAACTTGTTGATTTGTTATTTACCAACTGATTTGTTATTTACCAGCTGATTGGAGTTCTGTGTAGTAGGGTATGTTCTCAATTGTAAAGTGCATTCAAGTTTAATCCAAAGGACCACTACATTGGCTTCACCCGCTTCTAGAACGTTGGGTGTCAAATAGAGATTTAATAGTTCATTTGCATTCTTTGGAAGGCTTTGTTGTGTGGTCTGGTCAATTCAACATTTTCCTTTTCTGTTCCCCAACTGGCATACAAAGAATGAATAAGACTATCATCATCCATGGAAGCAATCATGCAAAGCATCACAGCTAAAGTCTGTAAGAAGAAGGGACCATCCAAGGTCACCAGAAGCTCCAAAGTGCCCAGTTATCCATCATTCATACAGAATCTTGCAAAGCTTTATGTGCCAAAGTCGGTGCCTCCTGAAGCATATGAATTGTTGTGCCACACAAAACAAAGCTTGTATCAATAGTAAAAGCTTGGAGCCTAGAAGCTGCAATTCTTCCCAGCATCCTGTGAAAGGTCACTTTGCAGGTTCGGCACCATAACCAGCTATTTTCAATTTTTCTAGAACTGACGGGATTCCAACCTGCTCTTGGATGATTGTGATCATCCCAATCCTGTCCCGTAGTCCCTCTGTCATCATCCATCCCTGGCAACCCTTTTTCTCTGAAAACCCGGCTTGTTCTCCAAACCACTCTGTCTCTGACGTAGATCTATGCATCTGGTTCCATCAAGTCCACAATCCGTTCCTGCCCCGACTCTGAACGCCGTCTTGGTCTTCATTCCTCAAAAATGAGTCTGGCACTCTCACATCACCCTTGGAGGATCAACCTCCCTTGGGACCGTTGCCCGAGAACCTATGTGGCTCACAGGACTGCCATCCCCTTTGGCACTGTGGAACACCACCAACAAACCTCCTGGGAGCTCTTCCCGATTCTGTGTTCCTTGCCTTGTGTACTTTCCTGTACCTTGGACCTGTACACCATCATATGGGACTGAATCAGTGTTTAGCTTTGCTGAGCCTGATGCTCTGATACCAATGTAACACGCAGAAGCTCCGGGATTCTTCTTTCAGCCCTAAACACTCTTGGAAAAACCATCTGATACAAAAACGTAGATAGATAGATAGATAGATAGAGAGAGAGAGAGAGAGAGAGAGAGAGAGAGAGAGAGAGAGAGAAGTGCTGGAAATTCAGTATATTGATATGGTACAAAAAGGTGCTTCTACTACAGCCATAGGCTGCCTTACATAAAAGGTTGTGAACACCCAAAATCCTCTACTATTGGGACCCACTCCCTAGTGGAGTGAATGGTCATAACAATGAGCACATGGTCCCCTTTTATAGGACCTTTCCAAGCTTGGCCAACTGGCCGACTGCTGGTCGGCCAGTTCCACGACCATAAAGCTCTTCAGCGCTGCCCGACTGCTGTAAACGCTGTCCGACTGTACTCCAATCTACACACATTGTAGCGCTTGCAGCCGACACACACTTTTGGTACTGCTGACGTCAACCGAAAGTCCTTTCTGACAGCCGACAGCTTCTTCCATGCCTTGCTCCAAGTCCTGCTCCAGTTTTCGCTGCCAAGAGTGCTTTGTGCTCTGTCATCCTAGTTCTACCTGGTTCAAACTCTTTATCTGGCTGCCTCTTCTGGATCTAGCCCTGAGAATGTCCATGGCATCTATGATGCACATGATAGAAAAAACACTAAAATATGGCTGGGAAAATACTATGCAACATGTGCACTAGGTATAGAAATGCACAAAGGCCAATTAGTGTGCTGAACTAGGGCTGAAAATCAGTATTTATAGAGCTGAAATCAGCCTAGAAGGAGGCACCTAGAAGAAGATAAGGAATGGTGAGCACCAATGGCAAGAACAGTGCGAATGGTGGTATACCTGGCGGCGGGAGCAAAGGTCTCCGAGAAGTCCTCACCTTCCTTCCTTCTGTGCACAGCCCTTAGCCACCAAACGGGCTTTATATTTATCGAGTAAACCATGGGCAAGAAACTTCTCTTAATAAGTCCATTTGATGCCAATAACCTTCCTATGAGAAGGGCGGGGAACAAGTTTCCATGTGTGATTTCTGTTAATGGCATCCATTTCCGTCTCCATCACAAGCCGCCACTCAAGAATTTGTAAGGCCTCCTCTAGTGTATAAGGCTCCACATGATGCAGCAAGGAAGTCATCAATGCAAAATTAACTCTAAGCATGCAAACACTCTGAGGTTGTAATCTGGCAGATCTCCTCAATCCGGATGGAGTAATCCCAGATTGATAAATGGTTGGAGAAGGGAGTTCAGAATCCCGCAATGTACAGTGAAGCCACCACGGAGGGAGAGAGATACTCGGCGGAGACGAAGGAGAGGTAAGACCAATGGTGAGGGTAGAACCAAGGAGTGAGTTGATGAATTTATTGGTGATTCCAAGGATCTAAAAGTCTCTGGGGGTTCATCAAAGCGCACGTCCAAAGATAATATAACTTTCTCTTTGGTGGGATCCCAAAGCCGAAAGGCTTTGGAGTGTTCGCTATAGCCGACGAAGATCATTTTGGTGGATTTGGGGTCCAACTTTGTCCGACGAGAATCGAGAACATGAACATGAGCATCACATCCAAAGACATGGAAATGAGAAACTGATGGCTTTCTCCCAAAGCAGGCTGACGGGAGCATAAAGTAGAACATGCCAGAAAAAGGTGCCAAAAATGTAGAAAAAATCCCCCCAAAAAATATGGGAAAATTTCCTAGGCTAGGGGAGGTTTTCCAAAGGTGTAGAAACAGCGACATAGTTCCAAACATTCGTTGGCATTCGTCAAACGTCTCAGAGAATGAAAAGTATGAAAACATTTGACTGAAGTCTCTGTGGAGTATCATACGTGGCCTCCCAAATACCTCCAGTTTGAATGGTCAAGCCATAGGCATGCTGTAATTAATACATGGCACATGCTGAAATTCATACATGCAATGATGCATGATGTTGGAATTTGGATTTCATACATGCTGACAATTGAAATTCATAAAAACCTCATGAGTCATGACACCAGACATGAAAAGCTGTAACTTAAAACTTAAAACCTCTGGGAAACTAGAGGTCAGGTTTGAAACTTTGATCAATGTCAAATGATAAGCATTGAGATATGACAAGCTAAAATTCTGATTTCAATAAAAATCTCATGACATGGACCAAGTCTCAAGTTCCAACATGAGTTTGGAAAAAACCAAATCCCAACAATAAAGATATGAAGCTACAACAAAACTCAAATACCAAAACTAGAAATGACAAGTACGAGAAATGATGAATCATGACACTAGAGTCTATCTTGATTCCTGATCCTCTTTTGCCACATGAGAGGGAAAAGAAGCACCATCATCATCATCATCATCGGAGTCATCATCCTGATTCCTGATCCTCTTCTGCCACATGAGAGGAGGAAGAAGCACCATCATCATCATCATCGGAGTCATCATCCTCTTGCTCTTCAACATCAACATTCGCTTGAGCATTAATGGTTGCATTCCCCACAATGTCCTCATCATCTTGAGGCTCTTGAAGTTCTTGCATAATAATCAATCTTTCATCATCTTTCTCGTTGTTGATCATCTCCATGGTAACCTCCATTTTCTCAAACCCTCTTGCCTTGATTTTAGAAATGAGCCTAAGGTTTGTGTGTATGTAAACCAACTTTTCTGTGTTGGAGGGCTTCAACCTATTCCTTCTTTTTGTGCGTATGAGAGAGAAAGTGCTCCAATTCCTCTCACATGGAGATGCACAACTCTCTTGAGAAAGCACACGAAGAGCAAGCTGCTGCAATTTTGGTGTACTTGCTCCAAATGACTCCCACCATTTTATTGTATCTCCGGAGTCCAAACCTAGGAAAAAAAAACCTAAATATCAAGTGCTATATTTGGGCAAAATCCCAAATCTGCAAATTTTAAAAAGGCCCCAAAACTCCCGCATCAAGGACCAGGGTGACGGGTCTTGAGCCCTAACTCCTACAAATGTAAAAAAACCCCCAAAACTGCAAATTGCCTCCGATGCCCACTGCCCAGGCAGGTGCAACAGCTACCAGCCACTTGCAACTTGCAAGTTGTAGCCCGGGCCCTGCACGTACAGGCTGTCAAGCCGTACAGGCCTAGCAGGTACAGTTCATACAATCCTGGGCCTTGGCACAGTGGCAACCTGCAGGTACAAGTCGTACAGGCTGAGGCCGTACAAGCCAAGCGGCATATGTGCAGGGGCCTGAGAGGCTAGAGCACTAGACGGCTGACAAAGAGACTTCACAAGTTCACAGGTACACGAAGACCAAGCTGCTGCAATTTTGGTGTACTTGCTCCAAATGACTCCCACCATTTTATTGCATCTCCGGAGTCCAAACCTGGGAAAAAAAACCTAAATATCAAGCACCATATTTGGGCAAGATCCCAAATCTGCAAATTTTAAAAAAGCCCCAAAACTCCCGCATCAAGGACCACGGGTCCTGAGCCCTAACTCCTACCAATGTAAAAAAAGCCCCAAAACTGCAAATTGCCTCCAGTGCCCACTGCCCAGGCGGGTGCAACAGCTACCAGCCACTTGCAACTTGCAAGTTGTAGCCCAGGCCTTGCACGTATGGCAACCTGCAGGTACAAGTCGTACAGGCCAAGCGGCATATGTGCAAGGGCCTGAAAGGCTGGAGCACTAGATGCCTGACGAAGAGACTTCAGTATTAAAAATAAATAAAACTTCAAAGTTGAGAGGTGAACTCATGATTTACCAGTCGTGGGAGTGCATGGCGAACTGCAATTGGAAGTGGGCACGAAGAAACAAGTGCAAAACAAACGTACTTCGAAGTTAAAAAAAACGATTACGCGTTTTTGTCAAACGTTTGCAAACGCTTGGTTCATGAAGCATTCGCAGATGACCCCTCCAACAATAAGCCACTGGACGCCCCTTCTTGCTAGAGGACAGCTCCTATGGCTAAATTGCTGGCATCGGTGATTACCTCGAAAGGATCATCCCATGATGCTAATTTGAGAACCGAAGACTAAGAGGCCACATTTTTCATTGCATGAAATGCCTGGAGTGCGTTGCCCGTGATGGACACCTTTTGACGACGCGTCTTCACAACCTTGAGCAGATTGGTGAGAGGTATGGGTACTGTATGCTTTGTAGAGACCCACAAAAAAGCGGATCTCTTGCACATTCTTGGGAACATCCCATTCGAGAATTTCCTTTACCTTTTCAAGGTCGAGGCTAATCTTGTCTAGAGTGATAACATATCCTAGATAATGGATTTCTTCTACTCCAAATTCGCTCTTTTGTGCATTGATGTACAACGCATTGTCTCGCAAATGTTGCAAGACCTTTTCGACATCCTGCACATGATGCTCTGCAATGGTAGAAAAAATGAGCATATCATCTAAAAAGATGAACATGCACTTTCCATGAGCTCCACAAATATCCAAGACATCTTGTTAAACGTCGCAAGTGCATTGGTGAGAACGAATGGCATCACCACAAACTCATAATGGCTACGTTCAGTCCTGAAGGCTGTTTTTGGGATGTCAACCGTAAAGATTCGAACCTGATGATAGCCACTTTTGAGATCCATCTTCAAAAAGGACTTAGCATCATTGAGTCGCTCAAGGATATACTCAATCTTGGACATTCGGATTCTATTCTTTACTGTGAGCTTGTTAAGAGCCCAGTACTCCACGCATAATCGTGCGGACTTGTCTTTCTTCTGCACAAACACGATAGGTGCAGCAAAGGGCGAGAATGACGGCTGGATAAATCCAGCGCGACTTTAGCTTTAATGGAATTGTTGACTGAACAACTGACAACTGGCTATGGACATATATCAAAGCACACTCAGTGTCATGTGCAAGACATGCACTGGCTAATCCCAAGGCTAATCCTGAAGAGGCAACAGATAAAGAACTAGACTTGAACCTGATTTTGGAGCAATTGTTGATATATGAGCAAGGAATGACTGGTGGAGGACAATGCGATGCTTTCAGCAAGTGCATGAAAGCTCTGACGACCTGTAGATTGCAATATTTCAGGAATGCTTTGTCCAGGACCTAGCCGACTAGCAATTGGCTAGTCCGCTAGGGCTTCCCAAGGCCTATAAAAGGCATTAGTTGTTCATCGTTTAGACCATTTAGTCCAACATTGGACTAGATCACTAGACTAGGATTTAGATTAGGTCTTACACCTTTTCAAGAAGGCAACCTATGGCTGTAGGATTTGTACTACCGTTTTGTACATTAAAATATATTGAATACTCAGCTCGCTCTCTCTCTCTCTCTCTCTTTTTTATCTTTATATTTCGTTTTGCATCAACATGTTCCCAGATGGTGTTTAGGGCTAAAAGAAGACTCCCCGAGCTTCTACATATAACATTGGTATCAGAGCATCAAGCTCAACAAGGCTAAACACTGATTCAATCCCAGATGAAGGTGCATAGGTCCAAGGTACAGAAAAGTACACAAGTACGAGGCCCAAGGCAAGGAACACGAGACATGGAAGAATTCCTAGAAGGTTGGTTGGTGAAGTTCCACAAAATGGCAATCCTATGAGTCGGTGCCACTTGGGGCACACCAGGAAAGGCTTTCAAGCGATGGTTCCACGGGAGGAAGATCCTCCAAGGGGTGGAGTGAGAGTGCCAGACTCAATACTCAAGAAAGAAGACCAGAGAAAGTGTTCACGAACAGGGTGGGAATGGAAAGGGGACTGATGGAACCGATGCATAGAAATTTATCAGAGTGGATTTCGAGACCGAGCGGGGTTTTCAGTGAAAAGGTTGCCAAAGAGGGAAGGACGACAAGGGGACTCCAAGAATTAATAATGATATGATGACAGTCATCCAAGAACAGAGATTGAAATCTTGTCATCAAGTTTAGCAAAGAAGGATGTCTACACGGGCTAATCCTGAAGAGGCAACAGATAAAGAAACAAACTTAAACCTGATTTTGGAGCAGTTGTTGATATGAGCAAGGAATGACTGGTGGAGGACAATGTGATGCTGTCGGCCAACGCATGAAAGCTCTGAAAAACTGTCGGTTGTAGTATTTGAGGAATACTTTGTCCAAGACCTCGCCGACCAGCAGTTGGCCAGCCCACTAGGACTTCCCAAGGCCTATAAAAGGCATTAGTTGCTCATCATTTAGACCATTCTGTTGGAGATGGTGGCCTTCACCCCTCAAATATGCGCGGAAGGTGGTCAAAATGGCCTAATGTGATAAGGGAGAACTTGGAGGTGTTGTTGTTGTTGTTGTCGTCTTCTCCAACTGCCACGTGGAATGATTTATCCCATATGCCTAAGCTAAGGGTCCTTGACCATAGAATATAGGGACAATTAGCCCTTGGCCCCTTCCATCCCTCCACAAACCTTTGTGGTTCACATGGGATTGAAGCGGGGGGAGAGAGGGGGAGGGAGGGGGGAGGGGGGAGGGCCGCCGGGCGACAGTGGCCATCTATTTGTCCTACGCATGGGATCTTCTTTACGACATGGTATCAGAGTAGAAAAGACTGGGGACTGTGTATTCCGTTTCTTTCGACGGCACCTCCTTTTGATTGTTCCGACGCATGTGTTCCTCGGCGTTTGGTGGTTGGCTGGCCTTTGTTGTTTGGTCCAGTCTTGTGTTTGGCCGTGACCGGGTTTGGTCAGTCCCACGTGTTTGCCTTGGGGTTTATCCACAAGGGGGTGTTGAAGATGGTGGCCTTCACCCCTCAAATATGCGCGGAAGGTGGTCAAAATGGCCTAATGTGATAAGGGAGGGCTGCACACTACGTTGGAGGTGGTGGTGGTGGTGGTGGTCCAGTCTTGTGTTTGGCCGTGACCGGGTTTGGTCAGTCCCACGTGTTTGCCTTGGGGTTTATCCACAAGGGGGTGTTGAAGATGGTGGCCTTCACCCCTCAAATATGCGCGGAAGGTGGTCAAAATGGCCTAATGTGATAAGGGAGGGCTGCACACTACGTTGGAGGTGGTGGTGGTGGTGTTGTCCTCTCCAACTGCCACGTGGAATGATTTATCCCATATGCCTAAGCTAAGGGTCCTTGACCATAGAATATAGGAGCAATTAGCCCTTGGCCCCTTCCATCCCTCCACAAACCTTTGTGGTTCACATGGGATTGGAGTTGGGGGGGCGGGGGAGGGAGGGGGGCGGCCACAGTGGCCATCCATTTGTCCTGCGCATGGGATCTTCTTTACGACACATTCAATCCATGGGTGGAATTACTAGACTAGGATTTAGATTAGGTTTTACACCGTTTCAAGAAGGTAACATATGGCTGTAGGATTTGTACTACCTTTTTGTACATTAAAAATATATTGAATACTCAACTCTATATCTCTCTCTCTTTTCTATCTTTTGCTTGCGTTTTGCATCAACATGTTCCCAGATGGTGTTTAGGGCTGAAAGAAGACTCCCTGAGCTTCCGCATGTAACACTCGGCGCCTGTTCTGATGGCTCGTTGGGCCTGAATTTGTGAGATTAGGGGAATACCTGGAATACTCCTATCCCCACGAATTAGAACAAGCTCAAGAACACCATCAACAATCATGAAAGTGTCTTGCCTCCAATCAAGAATGAGTGCATTCTCCCTAAACCATTGAATGCCGAGAATCATATCACCCCAAAAGAGGTGAGACAATGAAGTCTCGCTGAAATATGCCTTTTGAACCATGAATGAGAATTGTTGAGCCTTATGAGAGATGTGTGTGCAAAGACTGGGTGTGAACCCATCTACGTCCAGATAATGGGGTACAAGAGTACAACTCATCTTTTTAGCCAACTAGGGAGAAATGGCATCCTCAAAGCTCCCCATATCAAAGAAAGCAATGAACTATTGTCCCTTTGGTGTGCCATAAGCTCGAATGAGGGCTTTCTTTTGCTCCGCAACCTCGCTCTCTTGCTTATCATTAAATACCATTGTGGGTACGGCGGCGATCAAGAGTTGGATTGCATTGATAGCTGACATTGGTGGCCGATGCGGGAGGTGTAGCTGTAGCTGTTGCAGTGGCGACTGTGGAGACAGAGGCTTTGGCTGCTTGCGCAACCTGCCACTTGGTACAATCTTTGTTACCATGCCCCACGGTGTGGCAGAAGAAACGTCTATTCTCCCCCTTATACCGCGATTGCTCTTCTGGTTGGAGATATCTACCAATGATGCCCTCCTTGGCCTTTTCTTCAAGTGTTTTCTTAGGCGCAAAGTTTTTATCCTTCTTACCTCATAAAGTGGTCTAGGATTCTTTCTTATTATCTTTGCTATTCTGAGCCCTCTTCCCCCCCCCCCCCCGGAGATAATGACTATTGGGTTGTGGATGATTGTTGTTGGGGTTGGGAGCTAGACTGGGGTTGCTTGGGCTTACCTCCGTTCAACATCATTTCCTGATTTTGAGCAAGAGTAAGAGCCTTCTCATAGGAAGGTCGCTCAAAATTACGTACAGTAAATCTAATGTTCGTATCGAGACCTCTAATGAATTGTTTCAATTTATACTCCTCAGAGATACCTAACTATTGTGCTAACATGATTACTTTATTAGAGTACATTAGCACGGGTGAACCATTTTGGGAGAATTTGTAAAACGCATCCTCAAGGTTGATCATGTACTATGAAGGGAGAAACCTTTTCTTTAGGTTGGACAAAAAGGTGTCGTGTACATATTGTGCAACCCCTGTGTATGGGTCTACATGTAGACTCGACCAATGTTGCCACCAAGTGACCACTTCACTTGAAAGGCAAGGTGCTGCCAGGTGGACTTGATCTTGTGGATCTGACAGCTTAGCCAAAGGAAAATATGCGACAAATTGATGAATGAATTGTAAAACTATAGCATGATCACACTTACCATCATACTTATTGATGTTCGGTTAAGCTCGTATGACGGTGGTGGTTGGGGTGGTGGAGGAACTTGCGCCTTGGTTCGCCAATGTTGGGAGAAGAGACAAAACATTCGTCTACATAGACGCTATCAATTGCTGATTTTGGAGTTACATAGCCTCACGATTAAGCCTTTATCGAGTAGCTTGGTCTGCCTGTTTTCGGTCTTCATCCCTACGTTTAGCTTCCTCGGCCCTTCGTTCATCCTCACAACGAGCTTCTTTGGCTAGCCGTTCTTTGTGTCGTTGCTACTCTATGAGAAGAGATAATTTTTCCAATTCTGAGAGCTCTTTGGACTTTCTACTTCTTCTTTAGCTTTTTCAACAACTGCTTTGGCTTTTTCAACCTCTTCTTTAGCTTTTTTTTCTTGTGCAATTTTCTGCCTTAGCAACCTATTTTGCTCCAAGAGCAATCTGATGAAATCTTCATTGCTTTGCAAAAGCGTTTTTGTAGGAGGTGTGGCTTCCTTGTAGAGCATTTCTTCAATATCTTCGTTGTAACTTGGTGACGATGTCTCTCCTGACATTGAGGAGGCCTAGGTGGTTTTTCCCGACCACAGTTTTACCATCCGCAGAATGCTCACTTTAGGGTAGCCAAGTTGGGTTTCAACCTGCAGCTCTGATACCAATGTAGCATGCAAGAGGTTGATCATCGTAACACACAGCAAAGCCTTCTTTACACCCGTGAGTTTGTGCAATTCCACTTAGAGAGAGAGAGAGAGAGAGAGTACAAGAGAGAAAAAGCAAATAAGAGTCGGCACAATATTGGGTCCCAATTTACCCACTAAAGGGAGCCCCCTACAAGCAAGAGTGTTTGCTTATATTAATCTTTGGAGAACTTACAATGAGTATGAAGGATGACCGAGATTGCCAGACGTAAGACGATGTAGACCAACCGCAGAGGCTGATCCAAATGTTGTCCAAGCTCCTTTGAATGACTCTTCAATGACCACTATGCAACCCTAAAACTAAGGGATGCACACATGCTAGCTGAATGCTGAAGATGCCCTTCATGAAGACTTGGGAATGCTTGGAACTGATCTTGACTTTGCTGAACATTGATTGGTTCATTGAAGCCTAACGGCCAGTCTCTTGTGGACAAATAATATATTTTAATGCTTTTTACTGCTGGTCGACTTGGTCTAATCTCCCTGCTATGCTGGCCAACCATTGCCTAAAGGCAGTTAGTGCTGGCCGACAGCAAACGATGAGGCTGTTATGCTGGCCGACAGCCAATGGGGCATGTGTAGGGCAGCCGACTAGCAGCCCAAGCCCTCATATGGTCAAGATGCTGCCCTTTATGTGCTGGCCATGCCATGGCCTAGCCCATAAACTTATCTATATGCAAGTAATGCAACTTACAGCTATGGCTGACTACTACATGCACTATCTGACAAATTCTCCAAGTGGGTTAAGAGGACTGACACATGCAGACTCTGCAGGTGTGGAGATTGACCTACGTAGCTCGTGCCTAACATGTATCGGACTGGAGCTCACAATAGGGCCACGACATACGACAAAATATTCCTAAAAGGTAAATCCTACTGATGAATGGTGCACTGATGGAAAGCCAGTGTGTCACATAGCACTCTAGTGCAAGGTGCATGTGACAAGTTACATTCCCCCTAGCTTCTAAACAGTTGTCCTCAACTGAAAAGCTTCCAAATAGTTGTTGACAAGATCGGGATATTCCTCAGCCTTAGCGGGTCAGTCAGTCGGTCAAGTCCCTTAACCCACTTGGAGAGAATCATTCATGCATGTAGAGACAGTAGAAGCCTTAGGGTTTGCATTAGAAAGCACTCTGTATCTTGCACAATATGCATGCATATGCCTGTGCATCATTTAGAACATCCCACAAGCCTTAGGAAATTTACTAGGATTTATCTTGTATTTTTTCCATATTTTATAGTATTTATTTAGCATTTATTGTCATTTATAAATATAAACTTTATTAAATAAATGACCAGCCAACTTGACCAACCTCTAGTTAGTATAAATAGGCTTGCATAGAGCTTAGTTTCTCATTCAGTCTTCAGTGTGCTAAGAGCTTTCCTCCTCGGCCCTAGGAGTTCCATTGCCTTCAGCCCTAGACTAATCCAATCCTATTGAAGCTTCTGCGTTTGTTTCTCCAGCCAGGAGACCTTGCGTTTTGCTTCCAATCAGCCTCTACAGTTCAATGCAGCCCTTCAAACCCTAGGCACCTGCGTCCAACATCTATTCAGGTCCAAATCAACAGGCAGATCTGCGTTTTCTTGCATAGTGACCAGCCGCCTGCAGATTCATGTTGGGTTTTATGCTGTGTATGCACCCATAGGAGTGCTAGTGATCATCAGTAGATTACTGGGGCACTTTTTACTTCAATTAGTGGAGGTTTTTTCCCCAGTTTAGCTTAGTTTCACTTATAACAGTTTATAAGTGTTTTGGTCCACCCGACACACTTTATGGCCGGACATGTGAACACATCTTTTAGGTCACTTCATTATGTGGCTATTGTACTTCACATTATCATACTGAATACAACAAGAGTCGTGTTCTCTCTCTCTCTGCTCTCTACGTTTCTGTTTGCGGTACCTCCAAACCCTAACCCTAACTGCTGAAAGCCTTCATTTGGTATCAGAGCCATCCGTACAGGCCATCGCCATCAGCTGAAGCCATCAGCTGTCCGTACTATCAGAGTGGTTCGCCTGCACAACTGCCCGTACCCTGCAGCTGTCCGTACAAGTTCGCCGACAGCTACACAGCACCGTACAAGCTATTGTACCTGTTCCGTACACTGTGCCTGCTCTGTACGTGCTGGTCCACGCCATTAGCTGCAGCTCCTACAACGCAGACAACAGTACTGTCCTGCGCAAACAATCATACAGTTGTCCGTACAGGCGACCTGCATCATTACGTACAGACGACCTGCTGTGTACCTGCTCGCCCTGCACAGTCCAATACTAGTCGACTGTACCTGCTGCGCATATCTGAAGTCAACCAATCGACTGCAGTTTCCGTACTGCATCTGCTACGTGTACCTGTTCCGTACAATCGTCGTACTCTCGACTGTACCTGCTCCGTACAGCAGACCAGAATCTGCTACGACTGCTTCAAACTGCTATTCGTCTACAGTCAACTTGTACCTGCAAAAATCACAGTTGTGATAAGCTTTACAAGTTTTGGAATTTGGGCATTCTTCTCTGTGAAAATTTTCTGGCAGATACAGGCAGATTTTCTTGCAAAGAAATCTCTACAGGTTTTTTGCAAGGTTTTGGGTGCAGTAATTTTGGGCATTTTTGCACTGTGTAAGCCATTTGTGCTGCTCTACTCAATCAGTGGTGCATTGTGTTGCACATTCAGAGGATTGAGAGTGCAGGCATATTTGGGTTAACTGTATTCAGTGGAGTACAGTTGCTTTCAATGTTCTTGCTATTGGGTTTTTTGATACAGGTACAACATTGTGCATTGGCATAATGGCAAATCAACAGCAGAGTGATGTATTCACGTATTTGTCTAAGGAAGACAAATTGGACGGCACGAACTACTCCTTGTGGAGTTTTATGCTGAGAAATGTGCTCGTGGCAAAAGATCTTTGGGATTTTGTTAGTGGTGATGAACCACGTCCAGGTCCATTGGCTCCAGAGACTCCTCCCCAAGGGGGTGCTCGTGGACGAGGACAACAGGTACAGGCACCAGGTCAGCCATTGCCTGTTCAAAGAACAAATGCTCAGAAGACATGGGATGCCAGAGATGCACAAGCCTTGTCACTCGTTGCATTGTCAGTACAGAATTTATTATACCTCATATTCGTTCAGCTGGCTCTTCACGGAATGCATGGGTGACTTTGGAGCAGATGTATGCTGCTCGTAATGAGGCTCGATCTCGTTTTTGAAAAGAGAGCTGGAAAATCAAAAAATGCATGAAGGAGATGATATGTCTAGCCACTTAAACAAGCTGCAGGATTTGAGAGAGCAACTCATCAATGTGGATGAGATTATTCCTGAGACACAGCTTCCACCATCTTGAACTCTTTGCCAAGATCTTACTTGGCTTTTCATACCTCTTTGAACCTCAGCATGAGGAATGCTGTTGAACCCCTTAAGTATCAGGAACTTGTTGCTCTCTTGCTACAAGAAGAGCAAATCAGGAAGAATATGAATATGAACACAAGTGCTGAACAAGCATTTACTACAGGTCAAAAGGGGAAAGGCAAATCTCAGCCAAAGAGTTCAAATCAGAATTCAGGTGATGGTGATTCATCTCAGGATACCAAGAAAGGTGATGGACAGCCCAAGAAGAAGGGCAAATGCCATTACTATAAGAAGCCAAGTCACTACATCACAGAGTGTACAAAGAGGATTGCCAAAGAGAAGGCAAAGAAATCTGGGATGTCTGTAAATGATGCCTCTAAAGCTCCTCCAGAGACTGCTTCCTGAGACACAGCTTGTGTCCACCATCTTGAACTCTTTCCCAAGATCTTACTTGGCTTTTCATACCTCTTTGAACCTCAGCATGAGGAATGCTGTTGAACCACCTTAAGTATCAGGAACTTGTTGCTCTCTTGCTACAAGAAGAGCGGTGATAAATCTCAGGATACCAAGAAAGGTGATGGACAGCCCAAGAAGAAGGGCAAATGCCATTACTGTAAGAAGCCAAGTCACTACATCACAGAGTGTACAAAGAGGATTGCCAAAGAGAAGGCAAAGGAATCTGGGATGTCTGTAAATGATGCCTCTAAAGCTCCTCCAGAGACTGCTTCTTTTGTTGAGGACAGGGATTACTGTTTCTATACATGCAACTATGATGCCTCTTGGTCTTCACAGGCACTCAGTATGACAGAGCATGCATGTACTTGGTATTTTGATAGTGGTGCTTCAAAGTATATCACATCTCGCAGGGATTTGTTTTGTCATGTAGGCCATGTCCCTGTTGGCAAAACTGTTCAGTGTGCCAATAATGCTTCATATCCAATTCGTGGCATTGGGGAGATTCAGCTCACAGCCATTGATGGCTCTATTCTTCGCCTTACAGATGCCTTATATGTGCCAGGGATAAAGAAGAATTTGTTGTCCATTTCTTCTTTAGCACACTGTGGTATGCAAGTCCACTTTGATGATGACAAATGCATGGTCAGAGACAAAGCTAATGCTTTGACCTTGATGCTAACTGGTACATTATGTCATGGACTTTATCAGTTGGATGCATTTCAGACACTGGATCAGTCTGCTTATAATGCATTCACTCTTACTCCAGCTATGGTTGATGCGGAGTTATGGCATGCTCGCATGGGGCATGTAAATTTTGGTAGTCTTATGCTTATGCAGCGACATAACATGTTGACAGATCTACCTCTTATGGAGAAGCCTCCAGATCACATATGTGAAGGATGTATTTTGGGAAAAATGCATCGGTTTTCCTTCCCACGTGATCAGGCTCTACGAGCAGCTGCAAAGTTGCAGCTTATACACAGTGATCTTTGTGGTCCCATGCAGATGAAGTCATTAAGAGTTTGCTTCTATTTTGCTACATTTATTGATGACTTCTCTCGTATATGCTGGGTCTATCCGTTGACACAGAAATCACAGGTATATGATGCATTTTTGGCCTTTGTAGCACTTGCTGAAACGGAGTCAGGATGCAAGGTTAAGACTCTCCGTTCTGACCGAGGGGGGGAATATATGTCACACATGTTGAATTCCTTTCTTGAGAGTAGAGGTATCAAACATCAGTATACTACTCCCTATACTCCACAGCAGAATGGGGTTGCAGAAAGGAAGAATCGATCACTCATGGAGATGGCCAGATATATGCTAAAAACAAAGAAGCTACCACATATCTTTTGGGTGGAAGCTGTCATGTGTGCTTGTCATATTTTGAATCGATGTCCGACAAAGGCATTGGTTTCCATTACTCCTTTTGAGGCTTGGCATGGCCGCAAGCCTTCGGTATCACATTTTCGTACTTTTGGGTCTCTTGCATATGCACACATACCCAAAGAGTTGAGGAGGAAGTTGGATGATAAAGCCACAAAATGCATTTTTGTTGGGTATAGCCGTGAGAGCAAGGGCTACCGGTTATATGACCCACTAACCAGGAAGATATTCACTAGTCGGGATGTGATTTTTGATGAAAAATCAGAAATCTCCATGGCTGGTTATGATGCAAATCAGGCTGAAAATGATGTGTTTGAAGGTCTACTACCTATGGAGTTTCATTCCACAGTTGGTGATCCAACTCATGAGGGTACAAGACAGCCAGCAAATCATGAAGGTGGTGCAGAAATTCAGCAGCAAATTGAGCCAGAAGCTGAACCAAATATGGGGCAGCAGGCACCACAGGTCAGACACATACCTAGATGGTATTTGAGGACATTACAGGACAGCCATCTAGAGGGTCCTCTTGCTGGTCGTACTCGTAGGGAGACACGGACCAATGAGCATGCACACATCATGGATTTAAATATGGTTATGGCAGCCAGTTTACAGGATGATGATGAGCCTGATTCATTTGTGGATGCACGAGACAATGTGCATTGGAATAAAGCTATGCAAGATGAGCTTGATTCTATTAAAAGGAATCAAACATGGGATTTGGTTGATCAGCCCAAAAGCAAGAAAGCCATTGGTACTAAGTGGGTCTATAAGTTGAAAAGACATGCAGATGGATCCATTGACAGGTACAAAGCCCGTCTAGTTGCAAAGGGCTATGCACAGAAGAAGGGCATTGATTATGAGGAGACATTTGCTCCTACATTCCGTATGTCGACACTTAGGTGTGTCATTGCATTGGCTGCACATCGTGGTTGGGTTGTTCACCAGTTGGACATTAAGACTGCTTTCCTACATGGGGACCTCGAGGAGGAAGTTTATGTACATCAGCCCATAGGTTTTGCACAACATGGTCATGAAGGGAAAGTATGCAGGCTGAAAAAGGCCTTGTATGGTTTGAAACAAGCTCCACGAGCTTGGTATGCAAAGATAGATGCTTTCCTACTCACTCAAGGATTTGTGAACAGTCCATCAGAAGCCACTTTGTATGTAAAGAAAGAAGAGAAAGATCTGTTGGTCATCAGTCTTTATGTAGATGATCTCTTGCTCATGGGATCAAATGATGACAAAATTGCAGCTTTTAAAGAGATACTGCAAAAGACATTTGACATGTCTGATTTGGGGCTCGTACACTACTATTTGGGCATACAGTTTGTGCAAGATAACAGAGGCATTGGATTGTTGCAATCTCGGTATGTTGCTAAACTTCTGGAGAAGTTTAAATTTCAAGATTGCAAGCCTATTAGCACTCCTATGGAGCCTGGGATGCAACTGTCACTACAAGATGACAGTATTTCTTTTGATGCCACTACATATGCTCAGGCTGTTGGATGCCTTATTTATTTGTGTACTACACGGCCAGATATTCAGTATGCCGTATCTCAGTTGAGCAAATTCATGCACAGCCCGCGATTGTCACATTGGCAAGCTGTGAAGCGTGTATTCCGGTATTTGTAGGGTACCTTGTCTCTTGGATTGCTTTATCCTGAGGGGGGTGACATGCAGTTATATGCTTACAATGATTCAGATTGGGCTGGTGATTTTGATACGAGACATTCCACTAGTGGAAATTGTTTCTTTCTTGGCTCTTCATGTATTTCTTGGCTAAGCAAGAAACAGACCACAGTGGCCACTTCGTCTTGTGAGGCAGAGTACAGAGCAGCCTACACTACTACTGTTGAGTCTGTCTGGCTGCGTCGTCTCATGACTGATATGGATATTTCAGTGGAGGAGCCTACACCTATCTATACTGATAGTCAGAGTGCCATTGTTGTGGCCAGGAATCCTGTGTTTCATGCTCGCACGAAACACATTGACATTCACTATCATTTTGTTCGGGAGAGACTCCAGGCAGGTGATATCAGTCTGATCTACTGTCCTACAGATCAGAATGTGGCAGACATCTTCACCAAGGCATTACCACGTCCGAAATTCGAAGCATTCCGCACTGCTTGGAATTTGTTTCCTTTTGGTGGATGATGTACAGTGATCACATATCACTCCAGGGAGGTTTGTCGGGTTTTATACTGTGTATGCACCCAGAGGAGTGCTAGTGATCATCAGTAGATTACTGGGGCACTTTTTACTTCAGTTAGTGGAGGTTTTTTCCCCCAGTTTAGCTTAGTTTCACTTATAACAGTTTGTAAGTGTTTTGGTCCACCCAGCACACTTTATGGCCGGACATGTGAACACATCTTTTAGGTCACTTCATTATGTGGCTATTGTACTTCACATTATCATACTGAATACAACAAGAGTCGTGTTCTCTCTCTCTGCTCTCTACGTTTCTGTTTGCAATACCTCCAAACCCTAACCCTAACTGCTGAAAGCCTTCAATTCAATCCTACACAGGATCCAAAACAGCACATCAGTCTGCGTTTTTCTGTCCAGCATCAGCCCAGCCATGCGTTGACAGTTCTACAGTAGTTCTTCCATGCGTTTCAATCCTATAGCAGTTTACATCATTAACCAGCCTTCCGTGCATCATCCAGCCATACACCAGCCCTCTGGTGAAGGTAACACAGCATTCATAAGCATTTACAGCATTCTAACATAGTCCACCATCTTCTTTTATCAGCCTCAGGTGTGCAACCCTTCCTCATGCCCTTGGGAAGACTGCATAGGCTCGAGATCAGTTCATCGAGGTGTTTCTACAACCGTGTACATTTCAGCCAGGCTTCCGATCCTCCGAGATCTTGCATTTGGCTTATCTACAATCCACAGTCATTCTCTCTAAAGAAATAAAGCAAATACTATCTCGTTATCGGGATAGGGGGCCCTTCAGTGGGTAAATCGGGACCCAATCTGGTGTACAGTTCTCATATATCTCTCTCTCATCTCTTTAAAGTTTGAAGTATTAAAATGGATTGCTAAACTCACGAAACTCGGGATACAGAAGACGGTGTGAGCATTTGTGTGACAGACATTTCAGCCAGGCTTCCGATCCTCCGAGATCTTGCATTTGGCTTATCTACAATCCACAGTCATTCTCTCTAAAGAAATAAAGCAAATACTATCTCGTTATCGGGATAGGGGGCCCTTCAGTGGGTAAATCGGGACCCAATCTGGTGTACAGTTCTCATATATCTCTCTCTCATCTCTTTAAAGTTTGAAGTATTAAAATGGATTGCTAAACTCACGAAACTCGGGATACAGAAGATGGTGTGAGCATTTGTGTGACAGGATCTTCCAATACAAAGACTTCCGTTGCATATCACACATAGGTGAATAGTTCTTCAACTTAACCAAATACTTACGTATAACCTTGCCTCCCTTAAGCATCCGCTCTTGATGAAAGGCAGTCTGTTCTGGTTGAAGCACCTCCTCTAAATCATGCACTTCTAGTTGACCTTCTATAACTGGTTGAGAAGGTGGTGTTCCAATATATGGTTTCAACACGCTGATGTGGAAAGCATTATGTATCTTCAAACGATTGGGCAAAGCCAACCTAAAAGCCACGTCATTAATCTTTTTAATAGCCCGGAATGGACCATAATACTAGTTGGCAAGTTTGAGAGCCTTGCCTTCTTGCTCTAGCCTCTTGCGGAGATGTGCCTTTTGAAACTTGAGAAGGACCCAGTCCTCTTTGATGTCCATATGAGGCCGATGCTAATCGACAACCTTCTCATGCAACGTTGTAGGACTGCTTAAACTTGTGTATAGGCAATATCGAGGTCTCTAACATACTCATCAACAAAAATCTCATCCTTAGTGCGAAGGATGGGTGGAAGTAATACCTTATCATACCTCAAATGAAGCTTTGCCAGTTGAGCAATGTGTCATCATTTTGGGCATCTCCAAAATTCATGTGTGGATGGGCGCAGAGGTGAGGACAGCGCAGCCTGCTGGAATTCAGCCGCCTGTGGGAGCAGCTGCAGCACTTCAGAGTCGCCTGGAAGGGTTAGGCGCAGCAGTACATCAGCCGCCTGGTAGGGGAGGGAGAAGCAATTGCTTGTATGGGTGGTGAAGCAACCGCCTGGTGATGCAGACGATAGAACAGCCAGCGAAGGTGATCGCCGGGTGATGAACAAACGCCAGATAGAAGCGATGGGTGTCCACGCTTGAAGGAGGGAGTCTTTTTAATAAAATTAAAGTGAAGTTTACTTTGGTGATTCCCACGTTTGCATGTGGGTGGGGAGTATGGGTAGGTGACCATGCCCACCCCCACACTCACTTAAGTGGGGCTCCCCACCTTGGCCCCTAAGTGGGTGCCCAAAGTGGTGCCCACATTTAAGTGAATGTGAACATTAAACCTTATAAAATAAAAGGTTAGAATATGAAACATTAAAACAACATGTGCAATATACTTACCACCTGTTCACATGCACTAAAATTCGTCAGAATACAGAGCAAACTTCACAACTCACTGGCAAGCGTCCCCGCTCAGTAAGTAACACGTCAAGCAGGCAAACACACAAATACATGTCATGCGAAAACAGTTTCAAACATGCAAAATATGTGTGCATGTGCAAATAGTAACATGGACATATCTCCCGTTCATGGAACAAGTACAAAATATCTGTCGACACAAAACTGACACGACATAAAAAACATAAAAACCTGGTCTTCCTATGGAGTGACAGTCCCATAGGTAAGACACAGTTCCAGGCACGAGTCTCCCTATGGTGTGACAGTCCCATAGGCAAAACACGGCACGAATACTGGCTCTTCCATGGCATGACAATCCCATGGGTCGAACACAGTCCAGGTCATACACGAGTGGCACTGGTCTGGCTCCCGTCCATACGACACCATCCTGCTAACACACGGGTGGCACCAGTCTGGCTCCCGTCCATGTCAGCAAAATACTGGCCTCTTCACATGAGACACCGGCCTGGCCTCAAGTGAAGGAGACGCAAAAACTGGAGATGGACCAAATGGTCAGCCAATTGGTGACATCACCCCGGGCTACTAAAGAGTTGACCTCAACTGAAAAGCCTCAAGATATGCCTGCAACAATTGTGGATAATCTGCAAAATAATCCTCATTTACCCACTTGGCATCAATAGGCAAATAATTCTTAAACTTCACAAGGTATCTCCTGGAAAGCTTTCCTACAGGTAGCTTTCTCTCCTTGTGAAAAACAATCTGTTCTGACTGGAGAATCTCCTCAAGCTCTTCAATCTCTGGCGGATCTTCTGTGAGACAGGCTCATCAGGATCTGGCCCTACATATTTCCGAAATAGACTCACATGAAAAGCATTGTGAATCTTCCAATAACTAGGTAAAGCAAGCCTGTATGACACTTCATTGATCTTCTGAATCACCTTTAAGGGTCCATAATAGCGAGGAGACAGCTTAGGATATGATCCTTCTCGACCTGGCGTCTTCCGAAGCCTAGCCTTCTTAAATTTCAGCAATACCCAATCACCTTCTTTGACTTCCATGTCCCTTCTATGCTTGTCAGCCGCCATTTTATGCTTATCCTGAGATCTTGCAATGGCTGTCCGCACCTGACCAAAGGCAACATCCAAGTCACGAACATATTCATCAGCTGCAAAAATCTCATCCTTAGTACGAAGGATGGGTGGCAATACCACTCTGCCATAGATAATCTCAAACGGAGCCTTTTCTGTGGAAGCATGGATCGTATTGTTGTAGGCAAACTCAACAAGTGGAAGATACTTCTCCCATGCAATCTTTTGATCTGCCACATAACATTTCAATAAATCCAACACAGCTGAATTTGCAGCTTCACTTTGGCCATCCGTTTGGGGATGATAAGCTGATGAAAACTCAAGTTTAGTACCCATATTATCAAACAAAGCCCTCCAAAAGAGGCTGGTAGTCCTGGGATCTCTATCCCCAACAATGGATTTAGGCATACCATGATGCTTGAAAATATTAGCAAGAAAAAGCTTTACCATATGATCAGCTTTAATGGTTTTCTTGACGGGCAAGAAGTGAGCTTGCTTGCTAAACCTGTCCACAATAGTCCAAATAGCATCATTCCCATGCTGGGATCTAGGCAAATCCATAATAAAATCCATCGTGATACTTTCCCAAGGTTGCGAGAGAATAGGCAATGGCTGAAGCAAACCTGGAGGCTTTTGCCTATCAAATTTCACCTTTTGGCAAGTAATACATGCACGCACATAAGCCTCAATGTCTTTACGCATGCTCGGCCAAAAGAAATACCTCTCAATCATGCGAGTAGTAAGCATAATACCTCTATGACCAGCATATGGTGGAGCGTGACATTCGTCCATAACCTTTGGACGCAAATCTTTCACCACACATAGGCAATTATCCTTCATGAGATAACCCTCGTTGATAACATAAGAGGCATGTGAATGACCAGCCATCAAATCAGTCCATATATGGCAAAAATCAACATCCAAATGATACAAATCTCTCATAGCAGATAGATCTCCATGAGAGGCCACTAAGATTGCAGCAACATAAGGCCTCCTAGATAGTGCATCGGCCACCACATTTTTCTTTCCTGGAGTATGCACAATCTGAAAATGAAACATGGAAAGAAAGTTTACCATTCTCATCTGCTTCTCTGAAAGCTTGGTTTGAGATAGAAAGTATCTCAAGCTTTGATGATCTGTCTTGACTACAAATTCAGCCCCAAGAAGGTAGTGTTTCCAAATCTTCAAGGCGTGAATTACAGCCAAGAGCTCTTTCTCATAGATATCCATATGAAGCTCAGCATCGTGCAAACGTCGGCTCTCGTATGCAACTGCATGCCCTTCTTGATTTAGGACAGCTCCTATGCAATCACCACAAGCATCACATTCAACCACGAATGACTTGTGCAAGTCAGGAACAATCAATACTGGACCACATATGATCACATGCTTGAGCTGCAAGAAAGCATCCTGTTCCTTTGAAGTCCATTTGAAAGCAGTTTTCTTCTTCGTGAGATCATGTAGAGGAGTGGCAATCATAGCAAAATGCCTTATGAAACGCCTATAGTACGAACATAATCCCAGAAAACTACGTACTTGATGTACGTTTTACAATTCAGGCCAATTCCGAATGGTCTCTATCTTTGCAGGATCCATTGTAACTCCATCTTTGGATACAATATGACCTAGATAATGAATCTCTGAAAGGAAAAACTCACTTTTCTTGGCATTGACGAAAAGTTTATGCTTCCGCAACTCTTCGAACACTGTGACCAAATGAGTTCTATGTTCTTGCTCATTCTTGGAGAAAACCAGGATATCATCAAAGAAGACTCCTGTAAATTTGCGATGGGGTCGGAATATCCTATCCATCATACGATTAAAAGTAGCAGGAGCATTGGTGAGACCAAAAGGCATTACCAAGAATTCATATAATCCGAAGGCTGTTCTGAATGCAGTCTTATGGACATCTTGTGGCACCACGCGTATCTGGTGATAACCACTCTTCAAATCAAGTCTGCTAAAGCAAGCCGAGCCATCAAGCTTATCCAAGATATCATCAATTCGCGGGATTGGGAATCTGTTCTTGATGGTAAGCTTGTTCAAAGCTCTATAGTCCACACACATACGGAATGATCCGTCCTTCTTTTGAACAAGAAGCACAGGAGAGCAGTAAGGTGAGGAACTGGGCTGAACCAAACCTTTTTCTAAAAGCTCGTTTACCTGCTTCATGATTTCTTCTTGTTGTGCAGCACTCACTCGGTATGCAGGTTTGTTAGGAGGAGAACTACCTGGCACAAGATCTATGCGGTGATCTTCGGGCCTTTGGGGAGGTAATTCACCTGGCAACGAGTCAGCAAAACAGTCGTTGAATGCATTAAGAAAATTCAGCCTATCATTAGACATAGCATCCATATTTTGATGATTTGGCACAAGACTATCACGAACAAAAACCAAGTACGCTGAAAGACTCTTTTTCATTGCTTTATTAATTTGGATGTGTGATACAACTGGGATGGAATCCTCCTCTTTGCCAGCATCAATAAAATGCATGCGGCCTTTATGCATAAAAGAAATCATATTGGATTTGTAGTCTTTGTGGGACTCAAGCCTATGGTGCCACAGCTTGCCCAACAATACATCACATCCATTCAGTGAAGCAACTAGGAAATGCTCATTATCAAGGTAGCCCTGGATATGGATACGCAACTTCCCTATCAAAGGGGTAACCTGCACCTCTTTACCAATAAATGCAGCTTCGGCTTCAATCTGAGGTCCCATGTTTTCAACCTCAATACCCAATGCAGCTGCCATTTGCATAGAGATGAAATTGTCAGTTGCACAGTCATCAAACATGAAGAGTGCGGGCTGATCCTTGATTTGCCCCCAAGCCTTGCAAACCATTCGCTCTTTTGCATCATGACCTGTATTTCCTTGCACATCACGAACTGCATGTACATTAGCTTTGGTATGCTTGTCCTCGTGCTTTGATTTGCGATCTGGGCATTGTCGGAACATGTGGTCTTTGCTACCACAAGAAAAGCATTTCCCATCCTTGGCATATTGCTCTCTTTGCTCCGGGGTTAATCCGAATTTGTTCTTTCTTGGGCCCTGATCTTTAGATGTGTTATTTTCAGCTTTACCACCTTTGTAGGACTCCCGGAAGTTCTTTTTAGGTGGTTGTCCACCCTTTTGCTGATTTGGGACAGCCTTGTCCTTCCCCTTTGAACCTCCTTGATCCTGCTTGATCTTGAGCACCAATTGCTCCGTAGCAAGAGCAAAAGCTGTAAGTTGTTGCAACGTATGTTACGGGTGCAATTCAATACCCGATCTATATGCTGGTTGCAGTCCAGAACGAAACTTCCTCTTTCTTTCATCTTCAGTGATTTGCATAAAGGGAGTCACTTCCAGCAACACTTTCCAAAATTTGTTAACATACTGTTGCACACTTTCATTGTCTCTTTGTTCCAGCCTGTTCCACTTTTGAGTGAGAGTTTGCTCTGCATTGGGTAGCAAGAACTGAGCATAAAATCTATCCTTGAATTCCTTCCAAGTGGAGATGGGATCCTTGGTGATCTTTTCGGTGATCCACCAATGAGCAGCAGTCCCTTTCAAAAACATGCTAGCATGGCGCACCTTTGACTTTTCTGTGAGATCCTCATCGCTAAAAGCAATGTCGAACTGTGCCACAAATGCTAACACCTTAGAAGCATCATGTTCACCATGAAAAGCATCAAATTTAACAGATTTGTCACCTGCTTTGAATTCCTTGAGCTTCCTGGCATGAGGCTCTTCTCTTTTTCTTTTCCCCTTATCCAACGGGTTTCAGCTCTCCGTCATCCCCCTCTTTGATATCACCTTTGCGAAGGAGATAGGCAAGTGCCAACTCCCTTGGTTTCTTGCCCACTTCACGAGCCATTGATTCAAAAGTTACATCTACCATAGCATCAGCCTTCCTCGATTCAATAGCACTTTGCAGATGGGGATCTTCATGCAAAAACTTTAACTCTTGCTCTTGAGCCTGCAAAAGTTTTCTCATATGTTCCATTTCAGCCCTCATAGCATCAGGCTCTTGTTCAAGCATAACTGTCTTTCCTGGAGACAGTTGACCCTTGGATTCACTATCAATAACCCTTTCAAGGGGCTTGTGCCTACCACGCAAGGCATCAGACCCACGAGAGGCACTAGATGGACCCCTCGAATTCGGCACTTCCAAAGGGTTGCCTTGGCTGTCCATTGAGTTTAAAGTTTGCTAAAAGCGGGATGTCCAGTACAGAGGTTCGTTTCCCCACTAGGAAGAGGAAAACAACCGTGCTCTGATACCAATGAAACCGATCCCGTCAAGTGGGAAAGACTCCGTTGGACACCCACACGCTTAATAGCACAACTTTAAAACCACAAATTTGAAATGGACAACTTAATACAACTTGAAATTTAAATGAAATGAAATGGAAAAATGGACACCAACACTCGCCGGAACGGGCCGACCCCCCCCTCAATATATGATATATTTATTGGGAGTATTTAATGAATACAATGCTCCATGGGTTCCAAGAACCAGATAATGTCCATGTACATATGAAAACAGTACCAAACAAATAGGCTTGAAGTCGAATTTCGATGTAGCAGCTTGAAGCAGAACGACCACTAGTGTGGTCCAATCTCTACGGTCCTGTGCTTTCACTGGACTCCGCGGAGAGCGCCTCACTGGTGTTCCGAGACCATGCACAAACAGGCGCTCTCGTACTAACGCCTGGCTCTCCTGATCTCAGCACCTTTGGACCGAGGTTCTCCAATAGAGCTTGGACAACCCGGCACCGAACGGGTGTTGGCCGAGCGGGATGAATCCCTTATCAGATTTAAACATAAAATACTTTACTTAAATCTGAAATTCACTTACTTGTAGATGGTTGATAGAAAAACCAATACTCGTGGTATGATGAAGCCACCCTTGTTGAAGAAACAGTTGCCTCGTGGTGAACCACCAAGACAAGTATCACCACAAAAGACCACAGCCGCCTGCTGTGAGAGAAGAAGCATCCACTTGCAAGGGAGGAGATGCCTGGCTGAAGTGTGGAGGAGCTCAAGCAAAGTCGCCTGAGGGTAGTGTTCTACTGGCTGGAACACAAGCGCACAGCCATAGCCGCCTGTAGGGGCATGCGTAGCTTGGAGAGGTGCAACCGATAGTGGATGGGCAACCTGCAGGTACTGTCGCCTGGGGAAATAGCCACCTGTAGGAAGGGAAAAACAACAGCAGCACGCTGCAGTTATGAGCAGCCGTACAGCTATTTATGGCAGCCGCCTCTGGCCTGTACAGCAGCTCAACCTATCGGAGGTGACAGCCGGTAGAGGATGGGTAGTCTGCAGGTAACTTCAGCGCAGAGGTGAGGACAGCGCAGCCTGCTGGAATTCAGCCGCCTGTGGGAGCAGCTGCAGCACTTCAGAGTCGCCTGGAAGGGTTAGGCGCAGCAGTACATCAACCGCCTGGTAGGGGAGGGAGAAGCAGTCGCTTGTATGGGTGGTGAAGCAACCGCCTGGTGATGCAGACGATAGAACAGCCAGCGAAGGTGATCGCCGGGTGATGAACAAACGCCAGATAGAAGCGATGGGTGTCCACGCTTGAAGGAGGGAGTCTTTTTAATAAAATTAAAGTGAAGTTTACTTTGGTGATTCCCACGTTTGCATGTGGGTGGGGAGTATGGGTAGGTGACCATGCCCACCCCCACACTCACTTAAGTGGGGCTCCCCACCTTGGCTCCTAAGTGGGTGCCCAAAGTGGTGCCCACATTTAAGTGAATGAAATTAAACCTTATAAAATAAAAGGTTAGAATATGAAACATTAAAACAACATGTGCAATATACTTACCACCAGTTCACATGCACTAAAATTCGTCAGAATACAGAGCAGACTTCACGACTCACTGGCAGGCATCCCCGCTTAGTAAGTAGCACGTCAAGCAGACAAACACACAAATACATGTCATGCGAAAACAGTTTCAAACATGCAAAATATGTGTGCATGTGCAAATAGTAACATGGACATATCTCCCGTTCATGGAACAAGTACAAAATATTTGTCGGCACAAAACTGGCACGACATAAAAAAAATAAAAACCTGGTCTTCCTATGGAGTGACAGTCCCATAGGTAAGACACAGTTCCAGGCACAAGTCTCCCTATGGTGTGACAGTCCCATAGGCAAAACACGGCACGAATACTGGCTCTTCCATGGCGTGACAATCCCATGGGTCGAACACAGTCCAGGTCATACACGGGTGGCACTGGTCTGGCTCCCGTCCATACGACACCATCTTGCTAACACACAGGTGGCACCAGTCTGGCTCCCGTCCATGTCAGCAAAATACTGGCCTCTTCACATGAGACACCGGCCTGGCCTCAAGTGAACAAGACGCAAAAACTGGAGATGGACCAAATGGTCGGCCAATTGGTGACACTTGAAGACATGAAAAAGAAAGGATCGAGCTATATCATTCAGCTTGATAGTCTTCCTTACAGGAATAAAATGAGCTTGCTTACTGAAGCGATCAATATTAGTCCAAATAGCATCATTACCATAAGCAGATTAAGAAAGATCTATGATAAAATCCATTGCTATGCTATCCCAAGGTTCTTGAGGAATAGGCAAAGGCTGAGTAAACCATACAACTTATGCCTATCATACTTAACTTTTTGGCATACCACACTCTCACAAATATATTACTCTGTATCAACCCGCATAGAAGGCCAATAGAAATATCTTTCCAAAGCTTGAGTAGTGGGCAAAATACCTCTATGCTCTACATAGAGAGGTGTATGCGCTTCATCTTTAATCTTTTTATGAAGCTACTTGACTACACAGATAGCTTGATGCCGGTATAAGTAACCATCCTTAATAGAGAAAGGATGGATGGATTTTGCAACCTGTAAATCAGCCCATGTCTCTTTGGAATCTTTATCAAAATCATACATACAAGACATAGATGGAAGGTCCTCATGATAGGCGGTGGTGATAGCATTCACCTTGGACCTATGAGATAATGCATTGGCCACTGAATTGTTCTTTCCAGAAGTGTGTAAAATCTGAAAATGAAACATGGAAAGAAAATTATCCCACCGCATCTGCTTCTTTAAGAGCTTTCTCTCTGTGAGAAAGCGCCAGAGACTCTAATGATCTGTTTTGACCATAAATTCAACACCTAAAAGATAGTACTTCCACATCGTTAAAGCATGAATCACAGCCATTAATTCTTTCTCATAGATGGTACTATGCAACTCTGCATCTTACAATCTTCGACTTTCAAAAACCACAGCATGGCCTTCTTGATTTAACATTGCTCCCATGCAATCACCACTTGCATCACATTCCACAACAAAAGGTTTATGCAAATCTGGCACAATAAGAACTGGCCGTTAACTAAAGGCATCTTTTAGCTTCTAAAAAGCTATCTTTTGTCTAGTACCCCAAACAAAAGCAATCTTCTTCTTTGTGAAATCATGCAATGGAGTCATGGACTAGCCAAAAGAGCAAAATGCTTAATGAACCTACGATAATATGAGCATAAACCAAGAAAGCTTCTAACTTCATGCACAGAAGTCAAGTCATGGCAATCAACAATAGCAATCTTGGCAGGATCCATGTGCACATAGTCCTTAGAAACAATATGACCAAGATAGTGAATTTCAACCAAGAAAAACTCCCTCTTTTAGGGATTGACAGAAAGCTTATGCTTGCAGAGATCTTCAAAAACAATAGCCAAATAGTGCTTGTGTTCCTCCTCAGACTTGGAGAAAACTAGCACATCATCAAAGAAACCTCATGTGAATATTATGTGAGTTCTGAAAATACGATCCATCATGCGATTGAAATTTGAAAGTAGCAAGAGCATTAGTAAGACCAAAAGACATCACTAAATACTCATACAAACCAAATGTAGTCCTAAAAGTTATCCTATATACATCTTGAGGAGCTACTCTTATTTGATGATAACCACTTTTCAAATCAAAGCGGCTGAAAATAGATATCCCTTGGAGCTTATCCAAGATATCATCAATTCTCGGTATTGAAAATCGATTCTTGATGGTTATCTTATTCAAGGCCATGTAATCAATATATGAACCATCCTTTTTTGTACCAACAAAACAAGTGAGCAAAAAGGAAATGAGCTTGGTTGTACCAAACCCTTCTCAAGAAGATCATTGACTTGTGTCATGATTTCTTCTTGTTGACTTACACTCACCTTGTAAGGGGGTTGTTCCAAGGATCAGGTCAATGCAATGATCCTCTGAACGTTGCGAGGGAAGTTGCCTAGGCAAAGCATCTGCAAAACAATCTTCAAAATGATATAAAAAATTTGCCCTAATCTTATCTAGATGAGACATGCTTTCATCTTTAGACTTAATTTGCTCTTTGACAAAAACTAAGTATGAACAAATAGACTTCTTTATTTGCTTTTTAATGGCAACATGGCTTACAACGAGAATAGTTGCACCAATAGTGCTTGCATGAATACAATACTACTTGTCCTTATGAGTAAGGATAAGCGTCTTCTCTTTAAACTATGGCACTGGAAGCATGCGAAAATGCCAAGGCATGCCAAGTAAAACATCATATCCCGAAGACGTGGGACCTATGAGGAACTCCTCATGATCACCATAGTTGCCAATTTGAATGGGAAGCTTACCAACCACTAGCGTTGCATGTGCATACAATCCTTCAAAAGCACACTCTGCATGCATACTCAAACCCAACTGGTCACTCAAGATGCAATTCTGTCATCTCAATAGAAATGAAGTTGTCAGTAGAACCAAGATCAAACAAAAACAAAGCATTCTTGTCTTGCAATTTACCCCAAGCCTTTAACAAAGTGCGGCTATTCGGATCAGCTCAGGTATTGCCTTGTAAATCTGATACTGCGTTAGAAGAGGGTGGGACTGCATGGGTTGTGACACGTGAGGGATTGACCGTAGTAATGACAACCTTACGCTAACTAAACTTCACTTAATGATGCTTAAGAGAGAGACAATTAGTGTCGATGCAATCCAGTGCAGCTATATTAGATGAATGGGTTACAATGACATCTAAATAGATGTATGATGTTGTCCTAGATGAAGATTCTTCTCGAGATGAGAGGGATAGGCTGAATGCTGATGATGAGAACTGTTCCTTGCTCCAATGCTGAGGTGCACCCTTCGATGCCGGCTTCTACCCACGACCTCATGCTATTAAATGCCCTAGATGCTATGAATGCCTTATGTGCTGAAGCTAGTGTTGAAACAGCCCCATACACATGCTTATGCTGATATATGCTTGAATAATACTTGGATTAATGCTTAAATGTCTTGCTTAATGTTTATGGATGCTTGATGATGCCATGCCACTTGTACACCTGATGGGTGTGCACATGACATTTCCCTCTAGTAAACTGTTGCTGGGTGGTATAGCTCACAACCTTTCGACTCCTCTACTGATCCTTCTCCACTGAAACCATTGCCCCCTTCTGACTACTTCTGTCGGGACTGAGGTCGACTGTAGGAGTTGAATCCTTTGAGCCAAAGACTTGTCTACTACGAGAACTGAATGGCAAATGCTGCTAAAACTACTTGTTGGAAATACCTGAGTCACCCCTGTCCTATCTTTGAAATCCTTTCACACACCATCTCCGTCGTTCCTGAACCTCTGAACCTCCTGTGGTGATGCTAGAGCAAACTTCCGTCTTCTTATGTGGAAGAGAACCCCTTGATGTTGCCAGTTGAAGATCAAAACTCCATTTACTCCTTTGATGATGGATGTCATTCTTCCCCAAAGAACTCATGAGTAAAACATGTAAGCTTTGCAAATGCAAGATTGACTGCTAGGATGACTGCTATGCAAGCCATGTGCAACCCTATATGCTATGCAAGAATGCAGATGGATGGGTTACTAATGCATGCCTAAGGGGAAATCCCTAAGGATGGCCTGCAAGATTTTAAGAACTGGATTTAATTGTGTGGAAGCGATTAACATGATGACTGACTGAATGAATGATGGAATAAAAATGATCCAAGGCTGGTTACCTTGTAACGCTCTGATACCAATGTGACATGTGAGGGATTGGTCGTAGTAATCACAACCTTACGCTAACTAAACTTGACTTAATGATGCTTAAGAGATAGACAATTAGTGTCAAAGCAATGCAATGTAGCTATATTAGATGAATGGGTTATAATGAGATCTAAATAGATCTATGATGCTGTCCTAGATGAAGATTCTTCTCAAGATGAGAGGGATAGGCTGAATGCTAATGATGAGGACTATTCCTTGCTCCAATGCTGAGGTCCACCCTTCGATGCCGGCTTCCCTCTATGTAGGAGGTAGGAATGATGAACTATGTGCAGAATACGCTAGCTATACTGCTGATCTGCTTCTCCTTTGCTCCATGGATGAGAAACGCTAAGGAGAGATGAGACAATGGACTGAATATGCTGCACTTCTATATATATGGTGTATTGCTGCTAGTCGGGCACCTATACTTCAGTCGGCCAGCCTTCCGTACCTTCACAACTTGCAATAAATGCTATGAACTGCTGTCGGCTGCCAATGACTGACTACTGTCAGCTGCCATAAACTGCTGTCGGCAGCCATAAATGCCCATGACCTGATGCTATTAAATGCCCTAGATGCTATGAATGTCTTATGTGCTAAAGATGGTATTGAAACAGCCCCATACACATGCTTATGCTGATATATGCCTGAATAATACTTGGATTAATGCTTAAATGTCTTGCTTAATGTTTATGGATGCTTGATGATGCCATGCCACTTGTACACTTGATGGGTGTGCACGTGACATGGGTGCCTTCATCATTAACAAGTTGAGGACATTCCCTCTTCATGTAGTCTTTGCTACCACATTGGAAGCATTTACCTTGCTCCCGGTAATCCTTAATTTGCTCAAAACTAAGGCAATTTGATCTGTTCTTACCCCCCGGCTTCTTTTTGTAAAACCCCTTCTTCTTTTGCTCTCTTTCTCCACTTTTAGCTTGTTGTCCACCCTTGGACAGCTCTTGATTTGCTCTCTGTTTAGCTTTGTACGAGCTAAACTCTTGCTTTCTGGGGGTGCCCTTTGTATGCAAACTTTCGACGACAATAATTGCTGACTCCATCGTGTGCTGTAAAGTACTATGAGGATAGAGTTTTAGGCTCCTCCTTATAGTAAGTTGGAGACCACTTTCAAACTTGTGCATCTACTCATCATTAGCAATCTTCATAAAGGGTGTTACTTTAAGTAAAATAGCCCAAAACTTGTCAACATATGCACACACTTTCATGGTCTTTTTGTGACGACCAATCCCACTCTTTCTTTACATCCTTCTCAAAGTCAAGAGGAAGAAACTGCTCATAAAACTGAATTTTAAAGTCTTCCCAAGACTTTGCATCTTTCTTCTCAAGAATCTTGACCAACCACCAATTGCTAGCCGTATCCTTCAAATACATGCCCACATGACGAAGCTTAGACATCTCAGTAAAATTGCCATTCACAAATGCAACCTCAAACTGTCTAATAAAAGAAAGAGCTTTAGTAATATCATGTTTTCCATTATAAGATTCAAACTTAACATCTTAATCCCTAGCCTTTAAAGAGCTTTAGTAATATCATGTTTCCCATTATAAGATTCAAACTTAACATCTTAATCCCTAGCCTTTAAAGTCTTCAATCTCTTTTGAGGGCTTTTCAATGGGAGAAGAAGAACAGGCTTTGGGTTTAGCATGGCTTTTATGATGGCGAGAATGGCTTTTATGAAAAGAAGAACTATGGCTAGGCGAAGGAGAACAGTTATGGGCACGAGAGCAAGAGCGGGTATGGGATCGTGAAGAGGCTTCTTGAGATGCATGAGAAGTTGGTTCTCTATGCCTCTTCTTCAGAGACTCCAGAGTATGCTGAATTTCTAGAATAGCCAAAATAGACTTCAATTCAACCACTTCGGACTGTAATTGCTGCAACATAACCTCATTGAGAATTGCTCATGATGGCTATTGGAGTTGCCCTTCCCACAACAAAGCAAGGGAACACAACTCTAAACATAGTCAAAGCTATCCAAAACAATGTTTTGCTTGCAACACAATTGTCTTTACTCTCGTCTAAATATGATATGGAACAGACCAATAGGGTACAACAGTACCCCTACACGAACAGGAGGGCCACAAGGTCTTTCCAACATGCTAACTGTCACCAAAACTGTTGGTACCTCCTTTTGGAGTGTGACAATAAGACGAGGGCTACCTTAGAATCCCAACCTTCCCTCACGAATAATGACTCCTACACGGTCTTATCCAGTGTCATTGAAAGACTTATGCAAAGTAAGAGAACCAGAGCTCTAATACCACTGTCACAAACGGGTGCGTGGTTATACAGAATTTAACACTTAAACCACAAAATTACCATCCTCTAGGCTCTGACATTGCCATGTCCCACATACACAGCCATACATCTCTATCAAAAGTACATGGCAATTGATTATACAATTTGGAAATACAAAAAAGAAATGACCAAGAGCTCAACCAAGTACATACATTCAGTATCCTTTTTGTACAGAGTATCATATTAAATACAGAAAAGCCTAACACCAATCTCTCTTCTTCTATCTTAATCATGTTTATTCAACATCTTATTCTTAATCAAGCTTAGGACTATGGATTAGTACAACAAGGCTTCTGCGCAGACACAAGTGTTCTACATTTGCTATCATAGCCTAATGAACTTGCAATTTCTTTTCTTTGGAACCCTTAAGAGTGCACAAGACCGAGTTTGGGAAAAGTCGTTATTTGCTGTATGTGTGATTCCGTTGCACTCTTTTCTATCTCTGAGAACCCTAGCATGCATGCACTAGTGTTCTACAATTGGTATCAAAGCCTAATGAACCCATAAATTATTATTTTTTATGGCACCCATGTGCATTGACTACTTGGATAGGGAAGAGCCTCTGAATTCCAAGAGTGCACAAGGCCAAGTTTGGAAAAAGTCACTATGTGGGTTCTTCTTGGCATTGGTGGTCCAATTATCCCACCCACTCTCCCTCAAAGCGAAGGGTTGCAATCCTTGCCATCCTTCTCTTGTGGTCACTAGTACTACCTCTTCATCATGGATTCAATGGCATTTATGGAAGTGCTTTCACGTATGAAGTAGCGAATCGTTGCTTGTGTGGACGCACAAATTGAAGCCTTCGAAACCACTTTTGGTCGGACGGATGTGGTACCCCGGCCATCTGCAAATTTGGTGTCTACCCACGCTCACGCTTCTCAAGTAGGCCATGGGGATTCGGAGGACAAAGTGACGAAACTTTCCGAAGAAGTTCTTTGGATGCAAGTAAGGATGTACTTGATGAGCTTCACTCTTGGTCCAACACATGAGAGACGATGTTCGCATCACCGATGATCTCCTTCGCAAAGTCCCTCCCCATTGGATTCTCCGAATAGTTCCCACTCACCCTTCAACCATATTGGCGGCAACAAGTGGTTCAAATGTTTTTCAGCTCCATTTAGCTCTCTTATGGTGGGAAGACCATCTTTGCTGGGATGATTGCCGCAAGGCAATCTTGAAGGAATTTTTTCTTGTCAACTACCGTCATCAGTTAAAGTGACAATGGGAGCGCTTTCCTCAAAACCAGGGCAAACTGATATCCAACTAACTTGCCCCGTTTTGGAAGCTTACAATCAAGACAATCACAATCTTTTCGTAGATGGTTTGAAACTGTCCTTGCATGCAAATGTGTGTACTCTATCCTCGTGATCTCTCAGACGTGGTACGCATGGCTACTATCCTCGAAAGGCGACGGAGTTCCAAGTCTCAGACTCAACAAAAAGTCCAACACAACAGAAAGACAACGAGATTCCTACAAAGCTATGAAGACCATGGAAGATAACAATAATTCTAGGAGAATGTCACGGACACAACTCTCTTAAGAGGGGTTCCAAGCCAAGCAATCAGCCAATCAATGTTTCAAGTGTGCCTCCACGAGCACATCGCAAAAGATCATCCAAAGACCTTGAAGGAGCAATCCAAGGAGGAGGCTTCTTCAAAACCAGAGAATTGAGTACAAAGGATATGTACGTGTGCACGTCTCAACTTTTCTCATTTCTCGAGTTGAGCACACACCAGGGGTCTTTCATTGCAAATTTGCATCAAGCCACAAGCTCAAACAATAGAAGTTTCCAACCAAGTCTCCGAGGAAGAGTCTTCAAAGTTTCCGTCTAAACTAGATGGAGAATCTTTGGCCTCAATGGCGATTGTTTCAATTTCTGGGCCAATACAAGAGGACTCTTCCCCCTGTCATTATTGGATAGAGTAGCTTCAATGTCTAATGTCATGGAGGTACCGCAAAAAGACATCACCAAATTTGTCTCACCTTTGGAGGATATACTTGTGGGTATCTTCACATTGCAAAGACTTCTTGGAGATTGTACTGACAACATCCAAAGTTTTTGCTTTGGTGTATCAACAGATGTATTACTTGGAGTATGTTCCACAAGAAGATGACGATCTATACATACAGGTGTTGAGCAATACTGATGAATACAGATTTAATGCAACTCTTCTAAAGAATATTGGTTCTACTTTCTTCCTTCAAGGTGCATTGAAGTTGGCACAAACAATTCTTGTGATCTATCTGAGACTCTGAGTAGATGTATTAGTGACTAGAGTGAGAATACTGGAGTTTTTCCATGTCATTTTCTTGAGTGTTCTTCTCGTTTGTTATCGGAGGATATTGCAATGTTATTTCATGAACGGTTGGAAAATGAAAAGTCTTGGATCGAGCAAAAGTTGGTCACCCACAAGTTTCTTCGCAGGTCTTCGTGCTGACATCATGGAGGACGGAATGGGAGCCTTTGCACTCAATGCAAAGTGGTCTCGCGATGTTCGGGATCTTGGGTGCCTTGGATGTTTTCCTTTTATGAAAGGGCACCTTTGTATGGACACCGTGCAATTGGGAACAACTTCAAAGTGGGCAAGAATGTGACACATCTTACCTATAGGTACACATGGACAACAGCCAAGTGGCAAGACCCAAAATAGGCCTTCGTAAGGACTATGGCACGAGTAGTTAGCTTATCTTCAAGAAAACAACAAATTCACACATAAAACCTTGAGTAAACCTAAAAATAAACAAAAGAGAGAGAATAGAAAGAGAAGACATCACACTAGGGGTCGAAATAGCCTTGGACCACCCCCCCTCTCTGAGTTATATTAGATAAAACCCCTTGGGGGAGTCTCGAGTTAGAACTAGAGAGCTCTCGTCTTTCTACATGTCTCAACAATGAGAGAATAGCTGAATTTATAGTTATAGCCAAAAAAGCATCTTTTTAATAATAAAAGCTCTTCTCTTTTTAGTATTTAAAAAGCTTTTAATATTTTGCTTTCCAAAAGCTAGTCACGTTGTTCCAAGCATGTAAGATGGCCTTGCGCTGCTACCTTGCCACGTATCAATGTAACGTCACCGTCACCATGTCATCAATGCACTTTTTGCGCATTGCATTTTTACATATCAACAACTTGTACTTTGATGATTCAATGACATCCCCCAAACTTATTAAACAGTTATCCTCAACTATTAGATCTTGCTTTTCTCTGCCTTTTTCTTGTTGTGGACTTGGCTCTTCTTTCTCTAGCTCTTGAGACATGGTTCTTCATGTGGAATGTCCTCCTCTTCTCTTCTTGCCCTCACGGTATTCATTCTTCACATAAAGTGACCTTGATTTTGACCCCTCTGGCAGATACTCCCACCCCTTGCACCTCTAAAGTCGCCATCACGCAAGAGTTTTCCAACATGCTTCTCTTGCTGTCAAGATCAACACGCACCCGTTATATGTCAAAAGACACAAACATGCACACATGCTCATCCTTGGGTTTAACCAAGCATCCCCAACCCTTGGCACACATATACAAATATGCTCACAAGCATAAATCAAATAAACAAATGAATGCACAAACAGTTCTTTGGTTTTGACACCAAATTCTTGGTTTTTATACCAATTCCTAATGTACTCCTACTACCCATCATAGTCACATGGGACACGAAATGGGGACAAGGAACGGGGACGGAAAAGATTGAGAATGGCCATTCCCTGTGACTATAGAGTGACATGGGACGAGAATGGGAACGGGAAGATGCTGCCATCCCCGACATTCCCAAGTCTAAAAATGCCCATTTCCTATGACTATGCTACCCATGTCAATGTTTGACTATGGTAGACTAATAGTATTCATATCCATGTACTCCATTTCGATTTGCTTCACTGATAAACAATGACTCCATGATATGGCTAGTCCCGTGACTCTTGTACAAAAGATTTAGTGTTGTTCAATCTTAGAGTTGCTCCTTTTGGATACAACTTGGATAACAACCCTAGAGTTCTAGAATACTCAATTCCGTGCATTCTCCTTTGTTCCTAATTCCTTGGATGTCAAAATACAAAGGCCGATGACATCCCCTTAGCGTCTAATCAGTTATTCTCAAATAAAAAGCTTCATGATATGCCAGTAAAACCTATGGATACTCCGCAAAGAAGTTCTCGTCCACCCACTTTGCATCCCCATAGCCGAATAATTCTTGAACTTGACAAGGACCTTTCTAGTGACCTTGCTATGTGATCCTCTTCTTTCCTTATGAAAGACAATCTGCTCTGGTTGAAGAACTTTCTCTAGCTCTTCAACTTCCAATGGATCCTCATTCACTAGTTTCAAAGGTTCGGAACCCTTATAAGCTCTTAGGTGACTCACATGAAAAGCATTGTGAATCCTCCAATGATCGGGTAGTGCTAGTCTGAAAGCCACATCGTTGTTCCTTTCCAATATTTGAAAAGGTCCATAATACCTATTGGACAAATTAGCATAAACCTTCTCCTTGTCCTTCAGCTTTCAAAGGCTTGCTTTCTCAAACTTCAACAATACCCAATCACCTTCCTTGTACTCCACCGCCCTTCTATGCTTCTACCCGATCTCCAAGTCCCAAACAGCCCACGAAATCTCCAATCAGCACCAAAAAACAGTAAACCCTCAATCTCCCATTGTCTCCAAGCTTCAAGCCACCTGGGGCTCTAATACCATGTCAGAATGCACAGCGAAAAAATGAGACAAGTGCTGTGGAGAACAAAGCACAGAAGTGTAGAGAGAGAGAAGCTGTATAAACGGTGTGAGGGACAAGGGTGGTATTTATACCACCCTCTAGTGCTCGTCGGCCAGCCCTAAATCAACCGACAGGGTGTACATGGTGTCCACAGTTGGAAATAACCAGTCAACCAACATATGACAACAAGTCGGCCACGATTGCAGGGGTCGGCCAACACAAGACAGTCTCCACGACCAAAAAAATAGGGAGAAAAAAATACAAAAAATGGGAAAAAGCTCCTGGGCAAGCACACCCACAACTAAGGCCCTCACTGAGCAATATGTGCAAACAGAAGATGACTGCTAACATGTCTCTCTGAAGCTTTCCTTTGAGGACGCCACGTCTCTGAAAGCATTGAGGCCCCCCTAAATCATGTATGTTCCACGAGACTATCAACATATCAATCTCTGTGTGAGGCAAAACTCGCGGAACTGCCCTCCACTTGAAGACTCTTAGGCAAGGGTTTAGACGGGGAATAATCACAATCTATCTTGGGGCAAAGGCACACCAAGTGGACGCGGATCTAGCGCGAGAGTATACGTACTCCAGACTCCATCGATCACAATGGAGGTACCTGTAAAAAGAGAGAAGAGGTTCTACGACAGAAGTATGCATGAACACAAAAAGCAACACCTTCAAGCTGGAGGCCACCATCTCCCAATCTTGGTCTCTGTGGCCTGAGCCTCCAAGCTCCATCCTAGCCAATGGCCAAAGATGGGTGCGTACGTCGGTGATGGGGATGTCATGAAGATGATGGGAGAGCTCAACCGCCTAACCCTGGATGGCAGCAGTCACCGAATCTGAATCCCACTCCGTCCTCGGGGCCGCACTCAAAGGAAAAGAGAAAATCATCACGCCATTCTCTGGCATAGAGGGTCTAGAGTGGCAAAAAACCACACATACCCGAATAGGTGCTATTGTCTCCTCAAACATATATGTCCCTTGCGTCGGAAGACATCAGAAGAAACTATAATCCGCAGGTTGCCCCAAGATCTTGGGGGACCCACTTGAGACTTTGGCGGGCAAGAGGGAGGCATCAATGGTCATCTCCACCACCACTCAGAGAAGCGGTGAATCGAGCGGCGAACGAAACTCATCCACTGCCTCCGCTCCAAGTCGGGTGCTACTGGGGTCAACGGGAGTGCTCTAGAGAGGCGGAGAGGGAAGGGGAGGGATGGTGGGCTCTGATGCAAAGGATAGGGCTAAAGGAAATGTTGCGGGTAAAGACGAGGGCGAGGATGGAGGAGGAGGGGGAGGCGGAGGTGGAGGTGGACAAGGGACGGGGGGCGGAGAGGCCGGCTGCTGCGAGAGATCCATCGGGGAAGAAGGCTACTGGGAGAAGCTCACCGGGGGCACAATGGGATCTACCGACCTCACTGGGCACTAAGAATCAGTGGAGGGATCGCGACGGCGAGAAGAGGGAGAGAAAAGAGAAAAAGTAACAAACACAGACACAGAGGCGAGGAAACGGGAAGAGAAAAGGAAGGGGGGGGGGCGGGGCAGCGAAGGGAAGGGGGAAGCGGGTGAGGCTGGCGAGGGGGGGAGGGGTGAGGCTGGTGAGGGGCAAGGGCGATGCAGTGCGAGAGGGGGGGAGGGGGGCGCACAGTAGAAAATCGTGAGGGGGGGGTGGCGCATAGCAGCGCGAAAGAGAGGGAGGGGTGTGCAGGAATCGAGCAAGGGGGGGGGGGGGGGGGGGGAGCGGGGGAACTCAGAGGGAGCGCTCACGACCTGTTCTGACTTGAGACTTTTTCTGTCTACAGAGCGTTATTATACAGGCATGCGCTGGCCAAGGAGATCTTCAACAGTGTTGGGCTGTGGATTGACGTCTTCATTTCCCACTCACCTTTGTACTAGAGATTCAGTTGTAACACCTTCTTCTTCTACGTAATACTAGAGATTCAGTTGTAACACCTTCTTCTTCTAGACTCTTGTGTGTAATGTATGTATGATTCCGCTACACTCTTTCTATCTCGGAGAACCCAAGCACATGGACAGAAGTGTTCTACAGGGCTGGTCCTAGTCTTGCCCTTGTGCACATACCTCAAATTTCTAGGCAAGTTTTGGACTCTTTAAAAATTAACGAGCAGAGCAAAGCTAAGGTAAGGACTTCAAGTTGGCACTCCCTCGTTACTCTATTGCAATTGGACTCAAGACTGCCTTCTCAAACTTTGGACTCAAGACCCTCAATAGTACTACTAGTCTCTCATTCAAGTTGGCACACTCACATTATTACATACCACTCACATCGCACAGATAAACACCATCTTCAAAGCATCAACGGGCTGACTTACACGTTTTAGAAACCTTTTTGCCAGGATGACTAGCCTACATAGCATCCGTGGAATCACATGTGAAATCATACAAATGTTTAGAACAAAAAAATATGCATGGTCTTGTTTAAGTATGCTGTGTTCAACCATTCATAAGCCTAGCTTTAAGGATGATCAAATGTGTTCTTTGAGCTCCATCGATCCACAACAATACACCTCTAATAGCGTCCGGCTACTTCTTGTTACGGCCTTGGCTAAGGTGGCAATGTAAAACTCTGAGTCATGCAAAGGTGTCACATAGGTTCACAGTTGGCTATCAGTGGAAAGTTAGAAACTAATCCTATATACCATGTGTGGGCAAGGTGGTCCATGATTTGGAGACCTCACACTCAGGTGTATTTCACCCACCCTGACACTCCTACGCTCGGGGATGGTCCAGAGCAGTCGGGCCTATGGTTGGGTAGGGGGGGGTCATCAATGGCTTTCATTGTGTTCTTTATGCATATGTGTGCATGTGTTTGGTGCTCTGGATGCAGGTTGGTCCTGGTCACCTACACGGCGAGGGCGATACACACACATGCAGAGTTAGATGTCAGCATTTACAACTGTTGCCATATAAAGTACAAAAGATAAAGAGCTTAAATACATAAGCAAAACTGACCATCTGCTTCACTGTTGGGCATGCTAAGCTGCTCCTTCTAACTAAAAAAGCAATCCTGGCATTTGTCCTCATTACAATAAATGCAAAAACAGTGCTCACCTTCAATGCTGCTCGTCTTACAATGGAAGACCTGACATAAGACTTCACCAATCTGAAGATCAATATATCAAGAGGAACTTTTTGGTGTCCACGTATCCACGGGTGCGCTGACAAGAAAAAACAGCAGAAGAGGTTAAGCCACCTAAAATCCCACCAACAAGCCTTAAAACTAAGCTCCTTTTATCATCTGACTTACTCAAAGCCTGAGCAGCTGTCATTCTCTTGTGGCGATCTTTTGTCAGAAGCCGCTTTACAAAATCCTTCGCCTCTGCCGATACAGTAGGCCACGGTGCTTCATCAAAACTTGGTTCAGATTTCAGCACAGACCTGAAGATACCAGACTCTGTACGTGCCCAAAATGGGCGGCTGCCACAGAGTAGAATGTAAGTTATTACACCAATGCTCCAAACATCCGCTTCTATACTATAGGACCTATGAAGAACCTCGGGTGCAACATAGTAAGCACTTCCAACAATGTCGTTCAACCTCTCATCTGCCGACATATCAAAACCACCATGTCAGGTATGATGATACTACCATCCTTTAACTTGAAGTAAGCTTTCCTATGGTCTGCAGTTAAGGTATAATAAACCCTTGAATTCAATCACATGTCCAGCATATCCCCACTTCACCTGGCCTCACAAAATCTGAGAGTCCAAAATCGATGGCCTTCAGCTGCGCATCCTCATCCTTTGTTGTGAATAGAAAGTTCTGCAAGGAGTAACGCAACCAGGCAACCATAACAAAGTTGTGTTTTTCAATACCTCATACAAGAAGAAGCTCCATCAGTCTTTCCCTTGAACAAACTTCAATCAATTGCCGCCTCCTCTCAGTTCTGATGTTTATTAACATGCTTTTCTTAGGCTGGACACACATAGATCCCTGTCCATGCAATCGCATGGGTGGGGGCTAGGATAGGTAAGATTTCCCATCCAAGACTCACAGACGGTCATGATGGGCCCTTCCTACTGGCCTTAAGAAAAAAGATTGTCATCAGTTATTTAATGCGGCAAGAGAAATTATCATGTTTCAAAACAGCAACATAGCCAAAACTAATCCAGACCCGAAAAAAATTTGACCCACCTCTGGTTTAAGATCACGATGAACCACCCCCTGAAGATGACAAAAGGTTACTATACTCAAGATCTGAGCAACCACAACTTTTGCATCATCCTCGGAATATTTCCCACCTCTGTCACATCAACACAATGAGCAGTTTCAAACTCACTGTATATTTCTTTGGCTCTAAAGATTCAGTGCTCTAGAGATTTGCAGCTACAACAGCTAAACCCCACACCGTTGTACCTTGAAAGTATCCTATCGAGCAGTTCACCTCCCTCACACAACCTGCAAAGAAGTGCCACATGAATAATGAAAGCACAGGAACATAAACACAAGTATCCTATCTAGCAGACCCATCACACACTTGAAGATTATCGCATCATATGTCCTTAAAAACAGTAATTTACTGGCCAAAAGGGTTGTTTCAGAAGCCCAAAAATACAAACTTACTCCATGACTATGTACACGTTTGTGTTATCCTCACACGCATCATAGAACTTGACAAGGTTGTGATGCCCGGTAAGTGCTTTCAACATTTTTACTTCTCTCTTTACATCCTCTATTGCAATGGCTGTTGTCATCTGGAATACCACATAACAGCTTCAAAAAAAAAACCCTAAACTGGCAATTGATTATAAAAATCAAGAACTGCATAATCAAATTGATCAAGTATGAAACATATACATGGCACAATAGTAACCCAGAACTGTAGTGAAAAGCTATCAATCAAGGACTACAGCACTACAACATGACCGTTATATGCATCTAAGATCAACAAATGGCAAGTTGACAGCTTCACATATCAACCCAAGGACTACGAATAAACCCTCAGACAACACTATCAATGAGGACATATTAAGCATGCCTGTGCATCCAAAATCACCCTTAACAGATAAAATATGATCCTAGATGCAACTCTATCTGAAGGTTGGGCCAAGCCGACCTTTGCTTTAGAAATAACCTTCACTGCAACAGACTGACCCTTGAGATCCCCTTTCTTTATCTTGGCATGGCATGTATGACCGAAATGCCCCCGTCCTATTTCCTCGCCAAGGTCATACTTGAGGGTGAAGTTCTTGCCATAACCAAATGACTTGTCAAGTGACTTCTCAGAATCGCGTCCCTCTGCAGCAATGCTAGGCACTCCTTCTTTGGGCTTGGCTGTGCCATGGCGTTTTAGAAGGGCAGCTTGGATGTGTTTTGCAGGGGATGGTGGGGGAAAGGGCCTTTTGAGGAGGCGCCGGGGCGTGCCATTAGCTGGAGATGAAGCTCTGAATGGAGAGGACGCCCTGAAAGGGGAAGGTCTGAAGGGAGAACTTGGTCTGAAAGGGGACGCCCTGTAAGGGGACTTTGAGGGTATCGTTTTCTCTCCCCCGTTTAGGATTTCTACAGACCTCTCTTTGAACCCATTTAGGGTTTCAGCAGACCTCCCATTTAGGGTTTCTGCAGACCTCTTTGTGAACCCATTTAAAGCTTCTTCCCTTCTGTGACTTTCTGAGTTCTTCTTGCTGTAGCATATTCCCATTTTGCATTAGGGAAAATCCTCTTCTGCTGCTGCTGCTGCTGCTGTTATGCGGGGCGCGGGCTTCGGTGGCTACAGATTTTAGAATGTTGGTTACTTGGCCTGTCCTGCTGCTCCTGCTGCCATCTGTGGCCTTCCTGTTGTTCATCCAATGCGGTGTCCTAACTCTGTGGATTCAGCACAGAAGCTCAGGTAAATGAAACAGTTTAGGCATCCACAAAAACCATGTAATGAAGGGACCCCAAGAAGACGACTGATGTAGCTACAGCTCTGCAGTCCTAAATGGGAGAGAGTACAGAGTGTGTGTGTGTGTGTGAGAGAGAGAGAGAGAGAGAGAGAGCAAGCGCGAGCTTAAGCTGGAGACAGCAAACCAGGTCTCCGATTCAAACAAAATTTCATTTCGAGCTTCCCCCCACCCTTTACTACTAAAGCTAATGAGTATGTAAATATAATCCATGTGTATAAATATATTGTAGTAGGTGCTCCCTCTATCATGTATACCCTTTCGTATTTGAGGAAGTTTACATAAGGTGTTCCCTCTATCATGTATGTATAGCCTCTCGTATTTGAGGAAGTTTACATAAGGTGTTCCCTCTATCATGTATGTATAGCCTCTCGTATTTGAGAGTGTTTACATACTTGGAGCAAAAACGAGGGAGCTCTCCATAAATCTCAAGTGGGGTGGGAGATCAATGGGGAAAGACTCTTCTCTGCATCCACAAGCTTGAGTGGTAGAGATCTTTCCCAATCTTTGGGAATTTTGTCACTTTTTGCCGAAATTTTTGGAATCACCCAAAGTGTGTAAACCCTTGAATAACATGTCTTCAAGTTGTGCGTGGTCTTTGCCTTGCCCACCAATCAGGTAGGTTGAGGCTGGATGAGAAAAATACCTCGCAGAAGCACCCAAAGTGTGTAAGCCCTTGAATATCATGTTGTGTTTAGGGTCTTTGCCCTACCTACCCATTATGTACGCTAAGGTTGGACAGGGAAAATACCATGAGGGACTAGTGATAGAGAGAGAGAGAGAGAACTTGCCTTTCATGGGGTATAAAGCCTCTTAGCACTAGCTTGTAGGGTAGAGGAGCCAAGGTTAAAGAGCTCTAATGATAATATATGCCTTCCAAGTTTCAAATGTTTGCAAGCAAAAGAATTTGGACAAAATTTCACCCTTCAAATGAAAAATGGGGTCACCCTTCATCCCAACACCAAGTTTTTATAGTTTTCTACCATTGCCCGCCGTGAGAATAAGAAAGCTAGAGCTAATCCATCCACCAAATTTTAAGGTGTTATCCAATATGGTTTGCTAAATATTCTACATTTGGTAATTAATCTTGTTGGTGAAAATATGTATATTGTAAGGAATGCAATGTGATTTGGAAGGTAGGTGCTAGTATTGCATGCAACAGCCTTGATGCTTGGGATGTGAGGAGATAGAAAAACAGAGAAGAGGAGGGGGAGAGAGAGGGTAATCAGATGTAAACTTTGTCCTTTTACCCAAGAGCATGAAATATATATATAAATGTGTGCATGCATATGTAGGTGTTACATAGTTTCAAATTTCCTCTAGGACATATATTTAAAGCATGGAGCATTAAATTTGTAATTATCTTTATAACACATTACTAAATAGTACCCACCAGCATGCAAGGCTATTAGCTTTCTCCACCCAAGCCACTAACACCACTAGCCTCTAATGAAATATAGGACTGTCAATTAGCTTGCCCTCTCACTCCACTCCATTGTCACTCTCCTCTTTTGCTCCGCTCGATAGCTATGATGCCTATTCAAAAAGAGAGACATAGAGAGAGCTACACTCCACTCCATTGTCACTCTCCTCTTTTGTTCCCCTCAATAGCTATGAATGATGCCTATTCGAAGAGAGAAACACAGAAAGACCTACACCACATAGAAAGTCCATATGTTCAGTGAGAAAGGAAGAGATAGAGACAGAGGGTGTATAATTGTTTTCAAGAATATGTGCATGGCAAAGGATTGTTTAGGTCATCCTCTTACCTAAATCACATATATTTTTTGTATCTTTGTGCTTATTTACGTAGGATATGCACGTATGTACATATACTTACAATCACATATATGTATATAAATGTTATTTGAATACTAAAATACAAATGTGTGTGCACATATGTGTACAAGACAAATGTATGTAGACGTTATTAAATCAATAATATACAAATCCATGAAGCTTGGGAGAGCTCATATGATAAACAAATATGTACATAGCACATTGAAATAAACTGTTGAGACAATGGAAAGATCATGTAAACCAATAAGAAGTAGGCATCACCTCATCTTTCTTTCAAAGGTCTAAGTCCCTTTCGATCTTGTGAGTTGGTTCACCTAAAAGAACAATACAAGGGCCTATTTTCAACTCTCCCCCACCAACAATAGAATGGGATAGAAAGGAATAAAGAAGTTGTAAAATTAGGAGCAAATAAAAGATTGAAAGTATACATAAAATATGCAATACAACTAAAGAGAAACTATAATCTAAGTTTTCAAAAGGTGTTGACAATGTGTAAAAATAAAAGATAGTCTAAAGAAAATTCTAATTTAAATATCAATATAACTAGAGGAAGCATATGGATGAGCATATAGATGAGGACAACATGAGTAGATATGACATGATGCTCTTGTCGACCCTTTAAAATTTGTGAGTTTGCACAATGCACTTTTTTCCTTTAGTGTCTTTCTTACTATAACCACATTCTCAAAACTCATGTTCTATTTTGTTTAATGTCTTTCTTACTAACCACATTCTCAAAGCTCATGTTCTATTTTGTTTTTTACAATGTTCTTCCATTTTCTTACCATGTCCAATGTAAGCTGGTTTTTAATTTTTGCCATTCTCTTCTTGGCTAAGGTTTTTTGCATGCAAAAGCCCCTTATTTTGTGAACTTTTGACTTTTCATTCATACTAGTTGGTCTTTTTATCCCAAGATGTTTCTACTCTTAAGGGAAGTTTTTAAAAATTAGCACCATCTTTGTTTGTCAATACAAGAACATTATTTATTATGACACTTTAGAGAGTACCTAACATGTTTATAAAAAGGGAAAAAATCACATCACTCTTGATAAAAATGGCACCATTTAAAAACAAATCAATCTAACATCAAAGGCTCCTCCAACAATAGTGATCATTTTAAGAGAAACTTGTTTGTGCATATGCTTTTTTATTTTGTGGAAGGTCAAGGGCGCGGCCTCATCAAGATGATCAAGTATGTTACACCTCATTGAAAAAAGTGCATAACATCACATAGTGAACCAAATACCATTTTGTAATTAGGTCTACTAGTAGTCTTTACATTTCTATGTCGACTTGCAGTCGTTGCATTTATAGGAGGTTCATCATTTATTAGCTATAAATGTATTTAACTTATGTTACTTGGTGGGTTCAATATCAATAATAAAAGTATGTATACATGTAGCAATTGTATATATATTCCTAACAACCTTGTTTACATGCTTGACGTTTCAAACTCTCCAAACCTGTTATATGGGAGTCTCCTTAAAAGCGAAGCTTGAATGGTAAAATATGAAGAAATTCCATGTGGAGCATTTCTTTCAAGTGGGAGAAGGAAGAGGAGACACATTGGTAAAGTACACTTTACATTTACAATTCTTTCATGTTTTAACAAAAGAAACAATTGTTTTGTTTTTAAACAATCTCTTAGCAACTTCTACAATATGGTGTCTTAGTAATTTAAAGTATAACTAATTATCAAATATATTTATTTGGGTATGTTAGCACAAATTTTCTAACGTATAAGGCTCTTATTTATGGACAAGAACACTCACAAAACTGTGATTATAATGGTTTAGATCTTTGAAGGCTTAAAATCATTTTGCTACTACTCTTGAATATCACATTTAGATTTGCCTAAGAATAACACATTTAGATTTACCACATTGCCTTTAAATCTTCTACTTCATCTATCTCAATAATGATAAACTAAGATAATCATAATAAGAATGGCATTTGTTTTCAAATATGCAGGTAAGTTAATTGATCTTTAAACATTTTATATGGTGATTCCACCTAGAGATTCATGTTATTGTAAGCAAAAGAAGACCTCTATGTGTCAACTACTTAAAACAACATAAATTTTTATTTGATATTCTACATGCATGAATAATGACATATATATTAAAGCTAATGTAAAAAGAAAGAAATATTTTAACCCAAGCACCAAAAATATTGAAAATGTTTTCATTTTATGCACTTATAAAATAATATAGGCATTCCACATGCATGGACAGTGACATATATAAAGCTAATGTAAAAAGAAATGAACATTTAACCCACAAGTTGAAAATATTGAGAATGTTTTCATTTTATGCACTCACAAAAGAATACAAGCATTCCTACTTGAGCTTAGAAACATGGTTCAAGAATATAAACTTATGTTAGCTTTTTTAAAGGGTGTTTTTAAATGGCTACTTAATCCATTGGGGGATGTTGAGTTTCTTCATCAAATATATATTGATGTATCTATCACTTCAATTGTACAAAAAGGACATGGACATCATGTCTTATTTATTCTTTAAATCATCACTAGCACATCATTTATCATGGCCTTGTATTAAAAAAAACCCATCTTGTTGTGGTCACAAATACGTTGATGCATGTCAACATCATTGTAGAAAATAATTATACCATGGCTACACACTAAAGTTGTGGGATAACAAGTGAGATCTTGTGTAATATCAATTTAATTAATATACATTATTCTCGTGATGTCAATATATCAACCTAACACATATTAAAGTATTAAAAGGGGAACATTATTAACCTAAAAAATCAACAATTAATACCAACATGAGCTTTTTACTTTTGAAACAAGCTAATCTCAATGGATATAGCTTAAGCCATAGTGGAGCTTGAAGATGTGACTTCTTGCATTTCACCACCCAACCATACAAGGGCCACACATTTGCTTGGGCATTATAGATACAAAGCCAACTCAATCCCACAATGCATTTAGATATTATATAAAATAACTACTCAAATGTACCTTATCTTAATCCCAACTTGGCATCAATAGCATGGCTTAGTATAACTATGAGATTACATAAAGTTTCTATATAAGGATGGATTAGCTTAAGCCATAGAAGAGCTTGAAGATGTAACTTATTACATTTCACTAGATGTGCAAAGTGTAATGAATCCCCCAAGGGCCTTAGTTCTAAGAAAACTCTCATATCATCTATATGCAAAGAGTTATTAATTCTTTCTTATATGTATGCATTATTTTGAGAGAAATTTTCAATACAGCTACTATAAGTCACATACATTAGTAGCTAATAAATGAGACACATCTTTTGAATGTAAGGACTAACATTAGAATTCATTATAAAAAAGTATTGTATTAATATCATCATTAACCTAGTTGTCTCATGGGTGCACAAATGTCTTTATTGGGACTTGGTGACCACTATTCATGTGAGTGATTATTCTCCTAAGGTGGGCTAGACAAGGCCTAAGATGACCCTTTTGGATCTCCTTATTCCTTGCTCGTTTAGAAGAGTTTGCTCTAAATTCAAAATGGGGTACTAACACTAACATTCCACTTAACCTACTCCTACAATCTCATGTTCCTAGTTCAGCCTACTCTAACAAATGGCAAGTCAACCCATTGAGTCCCCTTGCACACGTGCTCACAGTCTTGAAGGAATCTTAGTATCGAGTTCCATTGGCTTTCTTTTATTTTCTTACAACTTTGGTGATGATGCATGCAGGTACAAGATGAAAAGTAGTGAAGTGTGTGAATGATGATTTGCCACTCTATGTTGAATGCGATGTGGCACTCAACGTTACATTGATGACATGGCACTCGACATTACAAGATGATTTTGTTGGCACCAATCCTCTCAACTGAAGTTGACGGGGATGGGTAGAACACTTTTTTTTCTTTTACATTACAATCATCATTTTGGTAGTGGGCCAAATGATGATTATAATGCTAATATACTAGTAACAGTTATTCTTACTTTTTAATCGTCTTGGTAGTGCTCTCGGTTGGGACTGCTATGATAGATGGGCATCACTTATTCTTACTTTTAGTTCTATAGTCATCATTTGGTAGTGCCTAGGACTAATAATAGATGGGTAGCACTTATTCTTACTTTTACCATTATAATAATTATTTAGTAGTGTCTAACTAGTAGTGGTAGGAGATTTGCGCCATTGTTGTAATTGAACATGCATTATCAGAGAGTCAACTTAGTGCCACTGGCACGATCTTGTAAACAGGTCAAGCTGCTACGCATACTAAAAGTTGTATCTGTGTGTTACTTCTTGTTCACATCAAGAGCTTACCTCACCATTTGCCAAATCATGCGTCATTGGGTCTTGCCTTTCAGCTGTAATGCAACTCTCGATATGGGTGTGCTAGCTTGTATGTCTCATTTCCTGACTCTATTGTCACACTAGAGTGCTCCTTTACTAATGGGTACAGGAAGAGCTCTATGGAGACAAACAAAGATTGGCCTTTGTGGTGGTTCTCTCTCACAGATAACTAGACTCTCAACACCACACTAGTCTTCTCTAGATGAGATGGTATGTACAAAGTTGTCATTCAAAGAAGAAGAAGCCTAGTCCATAGCCACACCCAGATCCTTAATGAGCTTTGACCATATCCATGACCCTAAAGTTAAGGGAGGTGAGTTCAATGTATCTTCAATTCTTATATTTGAAGGTGACCAATAGATTAAGCTCCACTCATTAGGATATGAGCCAACATCATCTCATCCACATCAATGAACTACAACCCTATTAATCCCATTTTGGATTCATAAATATGCTCCTCTATTTGAGGACATTAATAAGTGTCATGCAAAGGCACTATAAAAGTTGTACATTATGAGATATTGGCCACCCAAGGCCTTAGTTAAGTAAGTTTTGGGTGCCCAAGTGTGAATAAGGGCCAATTGTATATAAGGAATTTTCTCATATAATGAATGGACACAATCCCCCTTTGTGCTATTGAGAGCTCTTGTTTGTGTCTTGAGAGAGAGCATTCTAGCACTTTTGCCTCTTCTATACTTGTATGTTGCGTGCTTGTGTTGAAGAGTGAGAGAGAGTGATTGCCTTATGTGACGGTGCGAGCGACTCTACGGTGACAGCGTGGAGGTGGAGCTTGGAGGATTGGAGCTTCTCAAGTGAGCTTGGAGACCTCAGGGACACAAGTTCCAAGCATTGGTAAGTTTCCTAACGACAGTTGTGTTCTATTACTGTTCCCTTTGGTGAATGCATTGAGTTCCCTCTTGGAGTTATGGGGTAGCCCATAAATTTTTTGGTGCCGTTGTGGAGGAAACACCTTTGTTTCTTCCATCCTCTTTGAGTTTCAGCTCCTATTACATAAGATTCATCATTGCCTTTGCATTCTGGTAGTGCATTGTGTAGGAAATGAATGGATAAGAATTGAGTGGAAGTGAAAAATTATGAGAAATTAGTTGTGTTTGTTGTGTATTTGTGTGGTGGAGTGGTCTTGGAAGAGAGCTCCACTGTTTTTTCTAGTTAATTTTGATGTTTGCATCACCGAAATTGTCAACGTGAACGATCAGGGCGGTGTTTTGTTTTTCTTTCTTTTCAAAAATTTACAATAAAAAATTTACAAAAATAAAGAGCAATTGATTGTGCCTTGAACTTGTATTACATTCCTTAGGCATGGCACAATCATCTTGGAAGCAGTTGGTTAAGGATTTTGCACCCAAAACCACCTTAGTTGATGTGGGAAGTTCCCACGTGAAACTGCAGTAAAATAGTTCATGATGTGAACCGTTTTCAGCAACTTCATGCCATGAAACGCTCCGGACATCAACGCCATGATTAACGTCGCAATTCACGGGATTACCTTGCCAAAAACAGGTCACCTTATCCTGACACCACGGGGTTTGACAAATTAAGAATTGTGAAAGTGCAGAAAATCATTCACAACATGAAATATTCCAGAGCATTTCACGGCGTGGAACATTTTCATTTCACGATGTGAACCATTTTAGAACCCTTCACAACGTGAACAGTTTTCAATTCACGACATGAACCAATTGCTTTTCACGACATGAAACCTTTTCACGACGCGAACCAATTGCTTTTCACGACATGAAACCTTTTCACGACGTGAACCAATTGCTTTTCACGACATGAAACCTTTTCACTTCACGGCGTGAACTATTTTTGCAATTTTACGCCTTAATCAAATCCAACTCACGAACCTAGTATTGACGAATTAAGGCTAAGGAAGTATTGAGAGCATTGAAAATCATAACAAGGTAACGTGGAATTCTGAGTCTAAAGCAAAAATTTTAAACACGTGAAAGTGTAGGAAATCATTCATTCTGACACTTCACACCGTGAACTATTCTCTGCAATCTCACGGCCTCAGAAATGAGTCGACAGTATCTGAATAAAATTTAATTGGCACAGCAAAATAGCTTATCAAATCATATTCACATGCACTTGAGGTCTAGAAATCTCATCGGAGATGACCTCACTCCTAACGATAGTGCATCAAATCACCCAGGATCTTCCTATATCAAAAGAGTGTGGGTTCATGCCACTCAGTAAGCACTCAATTGAGTGTCCTAAGGAATCTGACCACTGTCGAAACTAGTAGTGTGAAGAGTGCATGGAGGAAGGGCTGCGATACTCTGGGTTTGGGAAAGAGGAGAAACCACCCTTCCATACTAGATTCAGCCGTATCATTGATATAGCATTAGGATTTTTTGGTCTCCAAACCAGCAACGATGAAGAGATGCAATATGTGGGCATGGGTCCATCAACCAACGCTGGACTTGATCTAAGGCAAGAAGTACCTATCCAATCTTCAAATTCGAGGTTGTTAAAAACTGGCACCCCCCCCCCCAATGAGAAGAGACATGGAAAGTGCAGCTAGGACTAGTCAAGTATTCTTCCCAACCTCATAGAAAGTAGAATTAGATCTGAAAAGGATTGAGGTAGAATGGTAGCTACGAGAATTGAGCTTAAGGAAACAAGAGCTCGATACTCGAAGGGCTAGAGTCGAACAAAAGGAGATGGGAAGTGTAAACTTACTTCAATCACGGGATAAAGAGCCGGAAATAGTCATGGGCAGAAGTGAGGGAGAAATTCCAAACTTAGAACCCATTAATGAGAGCCTAGAGCGGAGGAAGGGTTTGTAACCCTATATGAAGGAGATAATCTACCAAGAGAAGCGGGTGAGAGGTGAAAGACCGCCTGTAAACTAAAAAGGACATCGAGTAGATGATCAATCATCCCACATTCCTATAGGACATGGAACTCTTAATTCGATAAAGGCGGCTAATGATGAGTCATTCCAAAATGAAGTGGCCGGACCGTCCCATAGACCGGAAATGCATAGAAGAGCCAACATAGGAAGAGGATGAGGTTTAGGTAGGGGGGAGCAGTTCCTCAAAGACCAAGGGCAAATCCAACCATAGATCTTAATGCAGGCACAAGGACCAAGGGCAAATCCAACCATAGATCTTAATGTAGGTACAAGGACGGATTTGTTGAATATGGCTACGAAAATGGGCCGGGGAATGGTCAGGGAACTAGGCATTTCTCTAGAATCCCGACCCTCCTAAATGAAGCTACACATCATTTCAAAGCTCGTTCAAAACTTCTTTGGGGATGGGGATCCTATTCAACATGTAGTGATCTTTGAGTTCATATGCGAAACCCGCGGGCCAGTCAGTGATGTAACAATGATTCATGCTTTCTCACTGGCCCAAGAAGGAAAAGCGCATCAATGGTTCCGAACTCTCTCAAACCCGAAGATAAGGTTAATTTCACACGGCTCAAGAATGTGTTTGTGCCCAGCTTTGCCAGAAGTGGCGGGACAGATGGAATCCTGTGGCACAGCTACACAACATCAAACAAAAGGAAATAGAGTCGATGCAAGACTATGTGTCTCGGCTAAAGCACTTAATGTTGGCCGTCCGTTCGATTGGTGGGACATACGTCAATGGCCGCGCCGGATGATCCTCAACGGCCATAAAGGCACATAACACGTTCGGCGGAAGGCTCGCCCTACCATGTAATCATATGAGTTGTTGTAATTGTATCGTCTGGTAATGCAATCTTGTAACAGCCAGGCATGACAGTCGAGGGGCATCTTGTAACTATAGACTGAGGAGAATAGAAGTAGGAGGAAGGAAGAGGCAACGGGGATCTTTTGGTATCTTTTGTATCTGAATTAGTAAAGAGGTATATGGTCTCCTTCTGTGCATCACTTATGTTGTCTGAGTGAGAAAGTGAGTGAGTGAGAGAGAGAGAGAGAGAGAGAGAGAGAGAGAGAGAGAGAGAGAGAGAGAGAGAGAGAGAGAGAGAGAGAGAGAGGGGGGGGGGGGCAAGAGAGTGTTGTGCTCAGCATCTTCGGTGTAGAACAGTAGTGTGAGGCTTAGAACGAACCTGTGTGGGCGCTAGGCATTGACGGATCCTCAGCTAGACTGATTCCGTCTCGCCAGTCGGATTGACCACATCGACACTGGCGGTCCTACTGGGGAAGTGGAAGTGCTCGGAGAAACACAGGAGGCTCTCTATTCACCCCCTCACTGTGGCATTCTAGTGCAAGCTTTGGCGGGGACAGGAAGAAGCACTTGCACGAACCCTTGCAAGGCAACTCCTGATTAACAACCCACAACAACAACTACCCAGGCAGCCCACTCCTCTCGGGCTAGGCAACGTGCAACCTCTGCGTCCAATGGCCAATCAGGGAGGCAACCACAAGTATCCAATATATAAGGGCAAGAAGGGAACAAAGGGAGGTCAGGGATCAAGTAGTCAGAGAAGTGCAAGATGCACAAGCCAAGGGCAGGAAAGAGACCACACAACCCGGTCAGGATCACATGAAGACCAGGGGCACCTCTGATGAAGCATTCATACAAAAGAATGTGATGCGAGAAGATGATCCTCTCGCGGGACACAAATGTCCGAACAAATCAGGGAACAAGGGAAGGGAGTATCTCCAAGAGGGACTTAACCAGCACACCAACACTCAGAAGAAGCGGAGTCCTCAGAAAAAGCTGAAGGAAGAGAGAGAAAAGAAAAGAAAAGTGCCCAACGAGGCAGCAAACTAAACAATGAGGAGCAGTATGACCTATGGGAAGACCTCAAAACCATGAAACTGGACATAACCCTCGATCAGTTGTGCTGTCACTAGTGCCTAACTACAGGAAGCAGTTCATCAAGAAGCTATTGAATCCCACCAAGGGACGAACGGAAGGCTTTGACCACTCATAGAGTGAGGCTGAATCAACAGAAGAAGCATAATGTTAGGCGGTGGAGATAGAGGATGTTCCAGAAGTAGATAATGTGGTGCCCCAAATAACAATACATCTGAGGGGAAAAGAAATCGAGCCATTGTAGATGGTGGATCACAAGTGAATATACTTTCGGAATCAACAACCAGGGAATTAGGGATCATGGAGTTCCACCCAGCTCTATTCTTGGTGCGCATGGCCAATCAAAGTAGAGTGAGGCTGCTCGGACTTGTCTGAGGAGAACAGATCATTGTAACCGGATGCAGCTTCCCCATTGTGTTCTTGGTACTCCGAATGGAGGGCAAATCAGAATCGTATCCCATGTTGCTGGGTAGACCATGGATAAGACATGGAAAAATCAAACATGATTGGCTGAAAGAAAGCATTACCATCAGGAGGGGAAAGAAGAAGATCAGAGTCAGCACAATAGCTAAGGTGGACATAGATCCGGCAGTCAGACCATTGCATGCGGAAGGGTTGAACCTACTAGATGGCATAGAAGAGGATGAGGAGGAAAGAACAATCAAAGAAAATCCAAAGCTGATTTCATTATTTTGGCTAGATGTGGAGGGAATAATGGCAAAATATACGCTAGATACGTTCAATGTGCAGACAACAGCAGCACAAAAGCCAGATGAGGCTCTGGACACCAAGGAGGAAACAGCCCGAATAACAGAAACTCAACAAAAGGTTAGTGAACAAACACATGAGGAGGATAAACAATCAGAACAAGGGGTGAAGGAATGGATGGAAGCCTTAAGATGTAAGGATAGGGAACAACAAAAATGCATCAAAGTGTAGGAAGATGAACTAACAAAGCTCAACTTGGGCAATGTGGAGCAACCCAAAACTGTCAAGGTTAGTGCTAAGCTGGAAGGACAAATGAAGTTGCTTCTATCAGCACAAGATAAACTTGAGGGAGGGTGTCATTCCGACGATTAGGAAGCAGAGGTACAGAATGAACCCCAACTATGCCAAATAGGTAAAGGAAGAGATAGATAAGCTATTGGCAGTGGGATTCATATATCCAATTGAGAAGAAGGCTCACTAGCTAAGTCCGATTGTAATCGTGCCCAAGAAAAATGGGAAGCTAAGAGTTTGTGTAGATTACGGGAAACTAAATGCTGTAACTATATTGGACCCATTTCCTCTGCCCTTCACAGACTCAATGTTAGATGCAGTGGTGGCCGGACATGAAATGTATTCCTTCTTAGATGGCGTCAGTGGGTATAACCAGGTCAGAATGGCACCAGAAGACAAGGAAAAAATAGCATTCATCACAGAATGGGAAGCCTTTGCTTCAATTGTGATGATGACATTCGGACTCTGCAATAATGCACCTGCAACCTTTCAGCGCACGGTCCAAGAAATCTTTTATGATTACCTCATTGACTTCATGCGTGTATTTGTGGATGACTTCAGTGTTTTTGGTAAAAGATGGAGCATTTACATCACTTGCTATTATGTTTGGAAAGGTGCTGGTAGACACAGGTGAAACTGAATCTTGCCAAGTGTGCTTTTGCAGTCACAAGTGGAGTCCTCCTAGGACACATCGTGTCCAAAGATGGCATTGCTGTGGATCCCTCCAAGGTCAGCACGATCCAGAAGCTGCAGCCACCTCAGAATCTGAAAGAGCTCAGTAGATTTTTGGGCCAGATCAAATGGCACAACAGGTTCCTCAGCTACCTTACAGACATTGCACACCCACCCTATGCTCTCACCAAGAAGGGGACATGATACAAATGGACTAAATAGCACCAAAAGGCATTCCAGGACCTAAGGAGAATGCTTGCAAGCGCTCCAGTAGTCCAGCCACCACCAGAGTGGGATAAAGCCTTCCACGTGTTTGTGGATGCATCTGACACTGAAATAGGAAGTGTGCTCAGCAGACAAAGGAGGGGTGGTACAGACCCATCTACTATGTTAGCAGGAGGCTATCTCGAGCAGAGAAGAATTACAGCACAACAAAAACAGAAGCCCTGGGACTAATTTACTATGTCAACAAGTTTAGACATTACTTGTTGGGAAACCAATTTGCATTTCATGTTGATCACATCAGGCCCTACTGTACCTTTTGTAAAGAAGCCAGACCTCACTGGAAAGCTCACTAGGTGGATGCTACTGCTGCTGCAAGAGTTTGATTTCACAATCATGCATAACAGGCAATCAGAATGTTGTTGCTGACTTTCTCAATCGGATAGATACAGGAGAACAAGCAACATGAGTACCCGACCAATTTTCGGATGTTGACCTGTTTGGAGTAAAGACCATCGACATCGGAAGGAATTGATACTTTGACATGTTGCATTTTGTTTTAGAAGGCACCTTCCCAACTGGCATGACCAGAGATCGTGGAAGAAACTTGCCCTCCAAAGCAAGAGCCTCATGGAAATAGCAAGAGCCCTGTACAAAGTGGGAATAGACCAGGTAATCAAAAGATGTGTGCCTGATGAGATGAACAACTGGTTGTGCTGACAAAAGCACATCAGGGAGTGTCAGGCGGACACTATTTTGGAGACACAACGAGAAGGAAGGTCATGCAAGCGGGCCTATGGTGGCCGACAGTGATGAAAGATGCATGGAATTATGCCAAACAATGTGACGTGTGTCAGAGGCTGGGCCAGTGCACTACTGTAGACAGAATGCCTCACTAGCCCATACTCCCACTAGAGCCTTTCCAAAAGTGGGGGTTAGACTTCGTCGACCATTCAAAAAGCCCCTGCCAGGTAGACTGGGAACAAGTACATCCTGGTGGCACAGACTATTACACAAAATGGGTGGAGGCCAAAGCTTTAAGGCATAATTCAACACAATCAGTAGCCAAATTCTTGTATGAAAACATCATGATGAGGTTTGGATGCCCAGTGGAGCTAGTCAATGATCAGGGCAGACACTTCATCAATGATGTGATACGACAACTGACTCAGCGTCACATGATCATGCACAAGTCCACTGTGTACTACCCGCAAACAAGCAAATGGTCAAGCAGAATCAACCAATCATGTACTCCAGCGGATACTGAAGAAGATTGTGAATCAAAACAGAATAGACTGGGATGCAAAACTTCATTCAGCATTGTGGGCATTCCAGTCAGTCTTTAAGGTAAGCGCTAGCTTCACACCTTTCTCACTGGTGTATGGGCTGGAAGCTGTGGTCCCTATGGAGTTTGTAGTGCCTAGCCTCAGGATTGCCATGGTGGAAAAGCTTAACCCTGAAGAATCGGTCAACTAGCGGATACAGTAGCTCCTTCAATTGGAGGAAGATAGGCTTTGCAGCGCATGGATTGCTGAGGCAGCCCAAAGAAGGAGGAAGCTTTGGGTTGACAGAAACACAAAGTACAAGATTTTTGAGAAAGGCGACAAAGTGCTGCTCTTCAACTCAAAGCTTGGTCTGCACCCAGGGAAGCTCAAGATTAAATGGATCGGACCCTACCAGATTGAAGAGCAATTGGGATAAGGAACATTCAGGCTAAGAACATTAGATAGGATTAGCCTCCCGAAAGCAGTAAAACGGATTCAGACTCCGCCCGTACTACGAGGGTGATGACACTAGACATCGGGCAACAGTGGACAAGGATGAGGATGAGGATGAGGATGCAGAAGCATGTGCCATGCTTACAGTTTCAATTTTCAACGTCCATAAGGAGGAAGACATGCGGCAAATTGCATCTGCTGATCTGGCGGAGGCAGCCATGCACAAGAGCATGCAACACCATCTAATTTTCTTGGGATAATGCCTTGCATTTAGAACAAGAAGCGCAACAGTCACCTCGAACTTGTTGCAGGTATGAAGAGGCACGATGCACCCGACCCAAATTATGGCACGGGTGTCACATCATAAAATGGCCACAACTGTCGCCCCGATTGGCAGAGATTATATACTCCCCTACTCAATCTTGCCTCACTTTTTCTTTTGCGCTCGCTCAAACCTCTTTGCCCCCTTTGCCTCTACAGCAATTAGTTAAGCAAACGACATCTACCAGGCATGAAGCAGCAAGTCCATCAAATTCGATGCTTTCACGTTTAATTGATTGACCCTCTCCATCATGCAAAATGGTTGGAGAAGATAGGCCTCTACTAGTTTGCTTCGCTCAACTGGGAGGACCTACAGCACAATCTGGAAGTAGAGGTCCAGGTTGCTGACCTAGCCACGCACAACAAGGTGCAGATTGGAGATGCCAGACCCATCCACATAACCATCGACACTATGGGCGAGAGCTCTGCATCTCCCAACAACCGGCATAATGAATGCGGATTCCTACCAGGCTGACATTGATAAAGAGCTCGACAAGGTCGGTAGGGAATATTCAGTCTCCACCTGTGCAAATCCATCCAGTCAAAGGGAGCTACGATTTTATCTGGACATGTTATGCCTATTAGCCAAGAACACAAACATCAACCAAACCAACTACAAGCTATTGAGGGTTGTTGAGGAGGCAGGCTTGAAGGTAAACTGTGCAGGTGTGGTTGCCCGTAATCTTTAGCAACAACAAGCACAAAAATTGGTGATGTCAGGAGGACATTCCAAGATGGCTGACCACCTCAAAGCTTTAGCACAATTGGGGATGCTGCCAGAGCATAGCTTGGAAGAGCAGCAACGGTCCGAAAAGGAAACCACTCAGAAATCACAAGAGGAAAGAAGAAGGGTTGCAGAAGAGACAGAAAAGAAAGACGCCAAAGAAGCAACAGCTCGAAAAGCCAGGGAGGAGGAGGAAACTACCAAGAAGGCAACAGAAGCTGAAGAAACAAGAAGGCTAGAGGAAGAAAGGAAGAAGCTAGCAGAGGAAACAGCTCAAGAGGAAGCCAGACCAGAGCAGTAGTAGACAGAAAAAGAAGCTGGCCCAAAGTCCACTAGGAGACAAATCGCTTGTTTGGTCGGCCTATGCCACAACTCTACAAACTAAGAAGGCAAAGGGAGCAGCTGCTACAGCTAACCAACAAGAAAAGCAGCAACTCTCCGACATCGGCAAGCTCTTGGGAGCCCAAGGGACCTCCTTTATCAAACCAGCTACCGAGTTGAAGGGAAAGTCCACTCCGTCGACCCCTGTCGAGGCCCACATGTCAAAAACAGTAAACAGAGGCAGAGGGACCAACCAGTTAGGCAAGTTTTGCTGCCTTAGGGGATTGCCTCAACATGTTGTTGCACAAAGAAGGCCTGAACACGTAAAAGGTATTGTCCTCTCACTGGCGGTCATAACAGTTTGCGTGCTCGACAATCTGGAAATAAAGAGGCAGTAGCCAAAGCAACTGAAGCTAACAATAAACTTCAAGCCTTAACGGCTAAGCTGAGGGAAAATGAAAAGATTGCTGCTGAGCAGTAGCTCCAACTGCAGCAAATGATAAAACAGCTTGAAGTTGAAAGCTGCAGGAATTGCAAACCCAAGTGGAAAACTTGAGGCAGCAACTCAATGTGACAAACAAGCCCTAGAAAGGCAACTGGCGGACATGGAATTACAACTGAAGGTCAAGAAAACCTTAGAGGCTAGACTTGAGAAATTGAAAACCATTGCGTCAGAGCTAGGCAGTAGCTTAGACACTTAGTAGCAAAACTGGCAAAGCAACAATTTGATATCCAACAACTTAAGCAATAGCTTCATGCTGAACAGAACCCAAAGCTGCATAAATTGAAGAGGTTAAGACTGACTCTCAAGATAAGGGAAAGATGTTTGAAGAAAGTCTAAAAACCCATGGGAGGTAAACACATTGTATAAGCATCGAATCTAAGGATCTAATGTATGTGATGTTGGAATTAGGGTTGCAGGAATGCACACACAACTTCAAGAAGATGAGGAAGCTTGAGCACAACACAGTAGTGTATTATGAGTGCCAAAAATGAAAGATAACAAGCCCTAGAAGATAATGGGCGTATATACAATGCACGGGGGAAAAAACCTCCTAGTGAGGGAAAAAGTGCCCCGGCGGTCCTAAGTGTGTTCACACACATCACTACTATAATATGGTAACAAATCCCCCCTGGAGTGATGCGGTGAACAAGAGCTAGCACTCATGTATAGGGAAGTGTCTAGCTATGTGGACGAATCCACAAAAGGGAGTAAGCCCAAAGCTTTGCGAAAAGCTTCGAACTTCTCACGAGGCAGAGCCTTTGTGAAAAGGTCTGCAAGGTTATCCTGTGTTGACACATAAGCCAAACTGATCTCTCCTGCAGAGAGTCTCTCCCTGACATAATGGTAGTGCACCTCAATGTGCTTCGTACGAGCATGGAACACTGGGTTCCGCGCAACTGCCAATGCGCTCTGACTGTCAGTGAAGATGGTGGTGGCAGATGGCTGCCCAACACCCAAATCAGCCATAAGGCGTCTGAGCCACACACACTCAACCGTAGCTGTGAAAGCTGCCCTGTACTCAGCTTCACAACTAGAAGTGGCCACAGTAGGCTGCTTCTTGCTCAACCATGATATGCATGAGCTTCCAAGCATGAAGCAAAAACCACTCGTGGACACGCGTGTGTCATAACAACCAGCCCAGTCAGAATCTGAAAAAACATGTAAATCTGGCGGCAATGATCCCCCCTTGGGATAAAACAACCCAAGATGCCGAGTACCACTCAAATAGCGAAAGATACGCTTCACTGCCTGCCAATGCTTAATGCCTGGGCTATGCATAAATCTGCTCACCTGTGAGACTGCAAACTGAATGTCTGGCCTCGTAATGCATACATAAATGAGGCAACCAACAGCTGTCTGATAGAGTGTGACATCAAAGTGATCTCCAGCATCATGAAGACTCAACTTCAAACCTGTCTCCATTGGAGTAGCAATAGGCTTGCAGTCTTCAAGGCCAAATCTCCGCAACAATGTTTCAATATACTTTGTCTGACACAAAGCAATACCTCCATCACACTGCTTAAATTGTATCCCCAAATAATGATGCAAATGCCCCAAATCTGACATCTCAAAAGAGGCATTCAAATCAGCCTTAAAATCAGCAATATGACTCTCATTTGGTCCTGTGAGCAGCATGTCATCGACATAGAGAGCAATGATTAGATGTACACCATCCACACGTTTAACATACAAAGTGCTTTCTGTTGGACTATTCTGAAACCCATGTGCAGTCAAATATGCATGTATTTTTTCATACCAAGCTCGTGGAGCTTGCTTTAAACCATATAAAGACTTTTTTAACCTGCACACTTTGTTTTCTTGCCCTCTTTGAACAAAACCACGAGGCTGCGATACATACACCTCCTCATGCAAATCTCCATTTAAGAACGCAGTCTTTATGTCCAGCTGATGTACATTCCAACCATTATGAGCTGCTAATGCACAGATGCTACGAACAGTGGTCATACGACATGTGGGAGCAAAAGTCTCATCAAAATCAATGCCCTTCTCTTGAGCATAACCTTTTGCAACAAGCCTAGCCTTATGGCGATCCACTGTGCCATCAGGCTTACGCTTCAATTTGTATACCCACTTAGTGCCAATGGCCTTCTTGCCAGGGGGCAAGTCACATAAAGACCATGTACTATTCTTCATAATAGCATCGTATTCTGCTTGCATAGCAGCCATCCAATTTTCTGAACTTTGTGCCTCATCAAATGAAACAGGCTCACTTTCATCGCACATACTAGAAACAGCCAATGCATAACAATCTGACGCATAAGAGGCAACATGAGAGCCAGAACGAGTGCGACTAGACAAAGGGGCATCCAACTTGCTGTCACGCAAAGTCTGCACCAGCCATCTAGGCATATTCCTAGAGCCCTCAATCTCTTGTCTCTCATCCTCAAGTGCATCATGCACATCTGCATCAGATATAGGCTGATCTGTGCCATCATTTAAAACCTGCATAGGCTGAAAAACTGCCTCATGAGGTATTGCACTTGACTGTGCACCACTGAAAAGAGGCAACAATGTATCATAGACATCACGTGAGCTGATATCTGTCTCCTTAGTACATGAAACGAAGGGCTGAACTGCATCTTCCACAAATACAACATCACGGCTAACCAAAATGCGCTTTGTCTGTGGATGATACAAACGATAGCCTTTGCTCTCAGCACTATATCCAACAAAAATACATTTGACAGCTTTGTCATCCAATTTTCTGCGATGTTGCACAGGCACTAATGCATATGCCAGGCAACCAAAAACACGTAAATGGCCAACAGATGGCTTGCGGCCATGCCAAGCCTCATATGGAGTGACAACCTGTAATGCTTTGGTGGGACACCTGTTTAGTACATAAGTGGCACACATGACAGCCTCAAGCCAAAAACCATGTGGTAGACTTTGACTCTTAACCATACATCTTGCCATTTCCATGAGAGACCTGTTTTTTCTCTCAGCCACACCATTTTGCTGTGGTGTATACGGCACTGTACATTGGTGTTTTATCCCACGCTCAGCCAGAAATGCATTAAATTCTGAAGACATATACTCCCCCCCTCGATCTGAACGGAGGGTGCCCATCTTACTTTCTGACACATTTTCAGCCATAACCAAAAACTGTTTGAAGCACAAAAACACTTCGGACTTTGCCTTCAAAGGATATACCCATGCATGCCTGGTAAAATCATCAATGAAAGTCACGAAGTAAAGGTAGTTTCCAAATGATGGAGTTTGCATGGGTCCACAAACATCACTGTGAACAAGCTGCAATCTGCGTTCAGCTCTCACTGATCCATCTTTGGGAAAGGAAGCACGCTGCATTTTACCCAATATGCAGCCCTCACAAACATGCTTGACAGGTGCCTCAAGCTTAGGCAAAGAAGACACCATTTCAGATTTCTGCAGGCGCAGCAAACTTGCAAAATTCAGATGACCAAAACGTGCATGCCACAGTTTTGCATTTGAAATAGCCTGCGTATCCATAATAGCACATGCTGAATCCTCTACACATTTGCCATCCATATTGAGCTTATACAGCCCTCGACATAGTGAACCAGATGCTACAATGATGTCACCACAAGAGAGATCATGAACAGTACATCTGTCATCCACAAATTTTACAACCAAACCTGTTTTGGCAAATGCGGAGACTGACAGCAGATTCTTTTTGATCCCTGGCACATACAATGCATCAAAAAGTGTAAAGGTGTTGCCATTTGCAACATTCAGCACAATCTGTCCAACTCCTTTAACGGGATAAGAGGAGTTATTGGCACAAGTGACAGTATTCCCTGTGGGAGCAGACTCAAGGAAAGTGAATAAACTGCGCTGCGAGGTGATATGCTTAGTGGCACCACTGTCAAAGTACCATACATCTGAATCTACTGCAGACATACATGTGTCATGCAAAGATGGGTCATAACTGCACTGCGCATTGAATGCCCATTCTGTATCTAGCACAACATTAGCAGATTCATTGTTAGAAGGAGAGGCATCTGCAACAGCCATACCAGCCTCTTTCTTCTTAGCCTCTTTCGCAGCCAGCTTAGGACACGCTTTGATGACATGATCATTTCCCTTACAGTACTTGCAAAATGTCTTCTGTTTGTCACCCTTCTTCTCATCTTTGTCTTCCTTCTTTGGTTGCGCAGCATTTGCAGATTTCTGCTTACTAGAAGAAAAGCCAGCTTTACCTTTCCCGCTTCTCTGACTAGCAACGAAAGCTTGATCTGCGACACGCATATTATTCCTGTTTTGCCTTGACTGGTCTTCTTGTAGCAAAACAGAAACTAACTCCTCAAATGATAAGGCATTGGGATTGCCTTTCATCATCAAGCGAAGAGTGGAAGCAAAACCCTGATAAGAATCTGGTAGACCATTCAAAACAGTCTGCACAAGTGAACTGTCTGACAGGATTTCATCTGCAGAAATGAGCTGCTCTTTGAAATCCTTGATCTTTGTCAAAAAGCTATCCATAGAATCACCTTCGTTCATATGCTCATTCTCCAACTGTTTTCGGAGATAAGCAACACGAGCCTCATTTCTTGCCTGATACAATGTGGCAAGTACATCCCAAGCATCCTTAGAAGTCCTGCAGGAGCGAATATGTGGGATAATGGTACGTTTGACAGACAGCGCAATCAAGGCATGAGCCTGCGCATCTCTACCATCCCAACGAATCTGCTCTGCTGAAAGTGGTGGTTCTCGAACAGCTGCTACAGCACTTGTGCCTGCACCATCATCAACAGTACCTGTTTCTGATGTGTTTGCAGCATTCCCAGCCACAATAGGACGTGCATCAATACCCTGCACAATATTCCATAACCCCTTTGCTACCAATACATGTCGCATCATATATGCCCACAATGGATAGTTGGTGCCATCCAACTTATCCTCAGCAGCCAACATGCGGAATACATCATTGTTGTCAGCCATGGCCAATGACTGTACTACTAGATGTAAATGCTGTCTGTAAGAGGTAAACCTGTATAAAATCGACCTGTGCTATGCAGCACAGCCCAAAACAGACGAATGGGCACCTGTCCTGCAGATTTTAATCTTGACAGAAAATCTGCACAGTAGAACGATTTTGCCTGCGCAGTACTTGGAATGCAAAAACGGAGGGCGAAATGACTTTAGATCAAAATTCTGAAACGACCAAGCCCTACGGGCTGTCCCACGGCATATACTAACCTGCAGACGCTCGTGAAACCTCGTTGCAATCGGAGGAGATGAAGCGGCAGGTGCCGGTGATGCTGCCCGGGAGGAGGAAGCCTGCTCTGATACCAATTGTTGGAATTAGGGTTGCAGGAATGCACACACAACTTCAAGAAGATGAGGAAGCTTGAGCACAACACAGTAGTGTATTATGAGTGCCAAAAATGAAAGATAACAAGCCCTAGAAGATAATGGGCGTATATACAATGCACGGGGGAAAAAACCTCCTAGTGAGGGAAAAAGTGCCCCGGCGGTCCTAAGTGTGTTCACACACATCACTACTATAATATGGTAACATGTGACACTTGCTAGAAGTGTTCAAAAGAAAAATTACTCTCATCACATGGGTAAGAACAATGGGAATGTTCTAGTGGTCCAAGAAATATTAGATGAAGAAATGAGATCCAGCACCTTATTTAGTGTAATTAAAAGCCAAATAAAGGTAGTAAGACCTTAAAGGTTCTTCATGAGTAACATCTAACTTGAACCCTACCTTTACTAATTTCTTTACCTCTTGGCTGGTTATGTTGGTCCCAACATCCACTTTCCACATATCTGGGTATGATGGCTTGTATATAATGTTTGGATCTACATGCCATGTGTGTGAAACATCTGAAGGACAAAACCACATCATTTGAGCCTTTGGCCCTCCCGGACCAAGATGTCGTCACTCTGAGTAGAAGCTAGGGGCAACAACTCCAATAGAGCTTCCCTGTATGTATGAGTTGCACTTAAGTCTTCCATCAATACCTCCCAAACATTTGACTTTTGAGTTCAATGGGGTTTGTCTAATGGCCCACATTGTGCGTCCACCAACGGCCTCTTCCTTTACATGCATTTGTCCTCCGCTCATTGTGCCATAATGTTGTTTAGGCTCTTCATGTCCGACATCTTTGTTTCCTCCCGTCATTAGACTTTTTGGTCCTCCCCTTGAAGCGTGACTTGCTGCACTGTTTGTTCTAGATCTATCTCCAAAACTTACTCTTCTTGCTGTGTTCCCCAGTTTTGACAATGTCTGCTCTACATGACATAACCTGGACGATGTGAGCATTGGTCTACTTCCATTGTCCTCATTTTTTTCCGTTGAATAGTCTCCTTATCTCCATGTAGAGGCCTTGATTCCTCATACAAAGGAGTATTAGCTCCTGTTTCATGGACCATGCGAGCCACTTGTGGTGGTGTTGGTCTTGACCTTGCTGCCACCCTGTCCAGCAACTTGCTCAAGCTTGGTCCCTTACCTTTGTGCTTCCCCATCTCTAATATGCATATTGCACTTTGTAGTAAAGCATTTGCCATATCTGAAATGCACGCATCATACAAGCTAACCTTTTCCTTGTATCCTTGACCAGCAAGCCAACTCCATGTACACTTTCAGATAAGTTTGTTCGAGGAGTTTGTGCTAAATCCACCGAGCTTAAGACCACCTGCACACAAGAGGTTTCATACATGAATTCACAAAAAATTGACTCCAATGCAAATACATCCATACAACATATCATTTCTCCATAAAATTTCTCACCCTTGACATGAGGTTGCCCCAATGTGCTATTCGTACTTCCCACCAATTCATCCACATATCCATTACTGATAGTTTTCCCTCATGAACATGTCCATTTCTCCACCACTTACGAATCTCTTTACTTTTTAAGAAAGCTGACTCCTTATTGGTTGCCAATCTCCATTCTTCACACAAGTCAATATGGTGTTGTCGACTTTCGCCTTCACGCATTGTTTAGCATGCTTCATCAAACTTTGTTTCCAATGGAATAAGCACGTTCGCTCCCTATCCTCCATAATGTTGTGCGGACCCCCATTGAAAACGGTCCTAATGCACACCAATTTGACCCTGCTTCATCAGCCATAAACCCATAGAAGTGTGCGGGTGCATAACCGCATTGCTCCATTGTGCTATTCAGCATTTCCCAAAATAGTACTTGGCTTTTTGTATCCTCCTCCTTCATTTCGCATGTGGCAATTGTCAACAGCTCTTGAACACTAGAGGATTTTGGAGAGAATTTTTTTCAATCAGCTATCATTCAAGGTAAATGAAAGAAGGAAAAAATTGAAGTACGTAGTCTCACCTTGGGTCGTAAACATGACAAGCCATTGTTGACCAACCAAAAACTCGATGAGTGTGATAAAAAAAAACCCAGGACTTTGACAAGTAACCATCACACCACATGCGATTCGCCAAGTCCACGCCTGATGCTAGTCCTTGTCTCGCAAAGACATCTTAAAGACATAACATTTGTCATTAGGGCCACCTTGTCATGGGAAACGGCTACCTTGTATAAATGAATAGAGAGATCTTCTGTGTATAAGAAGGATGCTATCAAAGCCCTCTCCTGCCGACATCAATTTTCTTTTCTCCTGGGATACAATGCGTCTAAACCTAAAAAAACATAATTTCACAATAAAGAGAGGACTGAATGTAGAAAAATACATCCAAATATAATTAAGTTACAGAATGAATACTCACCTCTGGTTTTCCACAAGAGGACTCAACTCCTCCAAAAAATTGCAGAGCTCATGATCCCCAATACTTGTAGAGGTAGCTCATCATTTTGATTCATCATGGAGGAAAACAGCATATCCTTCACAATATCCATCTGTATTTTTTGAGGACCTGCACTTCTCTGGGCTTTCGACACTTGAGAAACAAACATTTTCATGCGCTCCAACATTGACCTTGAAGTTCCTGGCTGAACTGGATGTTCATGCAGCCCAGTGTGGAGCATCATTCTTGTAATAGTTGTGTCACGAGGCATTACATAATACACAACACATCTACACACTTGCACACAGTGTGCAGTTTTGCGACAAAAGTGACAAACTATTTTAGTTTTCTCATCCTCTGTCAGAAGTCCAATTGCAATCTTTTTTGTCAGATGTCCATGAAAGAAGGTGTTGTTATACCTTTTATTGTTCAAGTAAAAAGGACAGCTGAGCCTATGGCACTCCAAAGTACCAACACAATAGCTAATACGCACGGTACAACTTTGATGTTACTGGACGTGTCCATAGGTGACCATCATATTTTTGCTCCATTCCATCCATATTTCCTATTTTGCCATATGTTGGTGGAACCTCTAGGATGGAATCACCATCATAATGTCTTGGCACCTCCTGGACTTGGATGACTCGAGTAACTTTTTCCAACAATGAACGTAGAAGAGAAGGTTCCTCCTTCTTACGAAGAACTGAAAGTATACTCTCTGAAGCAATACATTCATCTTCAGAGATATTATGCTTTGAACCTTTTGGATTGCTTGTGCCTTCACCTGGTTGCAAAAATTGCTCACCCATTCAAGTCACTCTCAGAGGAGGAGCTCGAGATGTGAACATGGGTGTTTTGTGTCCCTAATTCTTTATCCACTGAAGTCTCCAAATGTCGAACATCTTGGGCAATGTCATTAGCACTAGAATCAAGACTATCAGCAGCACAGAGAGGACTACATTGTAGCATATATGTTTTACTTCGAGTAATATCTACGAGGTATCTTTTATTGCCCTCCATATCATAATGAGCGATGATTTCCTGTAGGCTTCCATTGGTCCTAGTAGCTTTCACTCCAGAAAGGGCGTGTGATGAAGGCAGAAACCCTTGTAGATATCCATGACTGACAAGCATGGTCTGGTGGAGAAGTATTAAAGTTTGAGATTTTTTGCTGCAGCCATCAAGCTCCCACTCAAAGGTGACAGTGTGCTCCATAGGGAAGGCAATACGAAGATGCAGAAAGAACAGGAGAGACAAAAATATGAAATGAAAATATAAAAACGAAGGAACAGGTGGAGCAATCACAATTGAGAATGAAGGCGGTTGAAATGATAAAACAAGGTGGAGCAATCACGATTGAGAATGAAGGCGGTTGAAATGATAAAACAAGGTGGAGCAATCACGATTGAGAATGGTCACGATAAATTCTTTTTTATAAAAAATATACAAATATATATGTATCTACAAATATATAAAAAAATATACAAATATATACATTTATTAGTTCTAAGTATTATTTTTATAAAAGGCTAGTCTCTTTGTAAATACACACACATACATGTCTATATTTATATATTATATTGTATATATTTTAGGCTAAGAATCTATTAGGATATATGTATTTTAGTGTGTGTGTGTGTGTATTTACAAAGAGACTACTCTTTTATCTATTTTAGGATATATAGATATATTAGACTATATATCTATTCGGCTACACACACACACACACACACATTTATGAATATCTTCAGCAACTATGACTTCTCGTGTCTCGAGTCACTAAGAAATTGGAACTCGAAGCAAGCAAGTCAGAAACATGACTATGGACGAGCTTAGTAACGTAATACTAGAGAAATTGAAGATAAAGGAGGGAAGAGAAACATCTGGGTATGGGCATAACCATCTTTACCCCTGCAGGGAATTGGTGTGGTGCTCTATGTGTAGATTGAATCACACTACCACCGAATGTCCACAGTTAAGAGTAAGGCCATTACTCAATTGTGCACACTGTGTAAAATTAGGGAATCATGAAACTTCAATGTGTAGATATCCAAGATTCCGAAATGTTGCATAGCTACCAGCACCTCTAGAGCTCCATTGGCTTTACCAGTGTTACCTGGATAGATCACTACTGCTGTAGGACAACCCAACTCTTTCTATTTACCTAGGAGGATGTTCCGAGTACAAGATGCTTCACCTTTACCACCACCAGTTCTACCACCACAACCACCGTAGGCTAAAATCAACCAAGTATTGATTGAAGAGCCATTAGAAGATGTTGATATGGTACGTGAAGTAGAACTTAGCGGAGAGTACTATGAGGAAACTGCGGAGGTCACGCCTAAATTCTATGTCCTACAGAATAACACACCAGTACCTGTGTTTCAAACCACGGTACAGTGGAAGAGCAAGGACATGAACTCGAACATGAGGAGAGGACCGCTATAATGTTTTGGCTATGGAGGACCGCTATAATGTTTTGGCTATGGAGGGCCGTATCGAATCGCTGAGTGCCCAGTCAAGAATATGGTTCATACTATATGCACCAACCCCAACAAGTGATTGCTACACCCAATGACATGCCAATACTCACTTGTACCAAATGTGGAATTGATCGTTTGATCAAGGATTTTTCATACCGCACAAGTAATCATCACCATCCGAACCATTAGTGTGTGCAGCCTGGAAATATCACACCACTCAATGTCTTGACACACGAGCCCAAACCCAATTAGGGGACAAGGGGAAGAACCGAGTAGATTTGACCATTTCCAAAACTGGCCAGGAGAAGAGTGAAAAAAGTGGGTAAGGCTAGCACAAGGGTCACAATCCAAGATGGGTCCAAAGAAGATACGATCGACACTGAATCCACCCATTCGAGAGAAGAAGGGGATCAAAGGATCAACAACAAAGAACTGGACCTAGAGGAGCAAAGGGAGCAACCCTCAACTTCAAAAGGAGTCGATGAGTACCCCAATGCTGATGAGGAGATAAGAAAGCTTGAAGATGCCAAAGCCTTAGTAGAAGAATGTTAACGACTTCATGAAGCTAAGCTAAGGGCTAACCGGGTCAGGGATACAATGTATCCACAAAACGAGCCAACAAGGGAAAGGGAATTGGACGTACCTACTCCTATTCCAGAAGTAACAGAAAAGGGATCTCAAGCAAACACGATGTCCAGAATGTTTGAGGAAAATGCGCTGGGTGAGTCCATCCATTTCTTCCCTATGGATGAAAACAAGACACACACTTGGGAGGAATCCTCAATCACTAGAGAACCCAGATATCAGAAGTCTCGCGGCTGTACTGTCCACGCCTGTACAAATGCCATTGGGGCAACTGTTACGCAGTTCACAAACCCTATGGGCAAACATAAAGGAATGGGTAGAAGGTGGACTAAATCCAGCTGAGACTATAGAGAATGTTATGCCACCTCTGGTGGTAGAAAGAACCTTAAGACACACAAGGAAAACCCAAGTCATCAAGATACTAATTAATCAATTGGGACGTTATTACAACAGCGATGACACAAATGCTATTATCCCAATTCATCATGGTAGATACCAGGCATTGGCTATCTTGGATGGCGGGGGAGGGGTTAGCATCATTACAAAGCATTGCTGGGAGAACTAGGGAAAACCCGATCTAAAAAGGGCAGATCTAATTGTTAAAATGGATGACGGAACATCTTCAAGGCGCCCATTAGACTTCTAGAGAATGTGAAACATTTTGCTACCATCATACATTTGTGATAATGGACTACCTGCACTAACCTGACTCATATGACATAATATTGGGGAGACCCTTCATGAGGAAATCCAAATTGGTGCGTGATTGGGCATTAGATCATGTGTATGTGCATAGGGATTCACAAACTTTAAGAATAGATCTAAAAACATGGAAAGCACATCCCATGAAAGGGAAATTGTTTTGGTAATGATTCGATCACAACGGAGCGGACCGTATCTATATAAATATGCCAAACCACAATGGAAACTTCCAAGGAAGAAGAAGAAGAAACAAAAATGTATGCATCACTTCCTCCTCTAGACTTGAGTGAAAATTGGATGGAGTGCTAGCTACCATAGATGTTGTGCAACCCAGGGGAACCCAGTAAGTGGAATTTGGAAATGTCCCTACAACCTCTGTTTGTATGGTTAAGTGGTAAACCATTGATGAAGAATGAGAAGAGGAAGCCTCTAGCATAGAAGGGACCAGAACACAAGGCCGTACCAACCCTTAACGCCTCAGAAAATGGAAAAAACAGAAACGATATATCGCTCGACGAAATGCTCTGTTACTTACGAAGAAAACCCACGGATACCTAGTGGTTGAGATACCTCAACCCCACTAAGGTACACGATGCGTTTTCTAAGGATTGGGGTGAGGAGTTGAGTAAGATATCATTGGAAGGAAGACACAAGAAGAGAGTCACCCTTCATCAAGAGCCAGAGACACCTAAGCTTACAAAAGCTGGGCGTCGAAAACATAATAAAGCTTTGGCAGAAGCTGAATGTGAGGCTAGAAAAGTCATGGCTAAAACAAAAAGTGAGAATGAGGATAAACCAGACTTGCTCTCAATGCCAGACCACTTCAAAACCTACACTATTGACAAACGGAAAGTGGTCCGACTAACAACAAGGATTAAAGAGGATGGGTTATCCACATCATACGATGGCCCGGCAAAAGTCAAGGAAGTTGACATTGCGGGACCAGGGGAGGAAGCCAGACCCGTATACATTGCTAAGGACTTGACTTCGACGCTGAAGAAGATGAGTTTCCTGCCCTCCTTAAGGAATTTAAGAACTGTTTTTCCTAGAATTACAAGGAGATGAAGGGGGTACCACCACCTGAGGTAGTGCAACATACGATTCCAATCATGGAAGGATCAAGACCAACCAGGCAGAAACCGTACCAAATGAATCCTAAGTATGCGGCAATTTTAAAGGAGGAAATAAACAAGCTCATTGTTGCTACGGATTTTATCTATGAGATAAAACACACGGATTGGTTGTCACCAATCATAATAGTGAAAAAAAATAATGGAAAACTTAGGGTATGTGTCGATCTTAAAAAGGTCAACGTAGCTACTAGGAAGGACCATTATCCACCATTACCCTATACAGAACATGTTTTGGAGAGAGTGGCTGGTGAAGAAGCTTACAACTTCTTGGATGGATTCTCCAGCTACAATCAGGTGTCCATAGCACTAGAAGACCGGCATAAGACAGCTCTCAATATAATGTGGGTGACATTCGCATACAAGGTTATGCTCTTCGGTCTCACCAATGCCCCAGCAACATTCCAATGATTGATGTGCACAGCCTTCAAAGACTACTTGCATAAGTGGTTGAAGGTATTCATTGATGATTTGTGTGCACACTCTCGATGGGCAGACCATTTGGCTTGCTAAAGGAAGGTGTTTGAGCGATGCCGATTATATCGTATATTCGTAAACCCTTTACAGTGTCAATTTTGGGTCAAACATGGTGTGATATTAGGATACATTGTCTCAAAGAATGGTATATCCACAGATGATAGCAAGGTCAAGTTGATATTGGAGCTGCCACCTCCAACTAATTACAAAGGTGTGCAAAGATTTATGGGCCACGTGGGGTATTACCGCTGCTTCATAATTTTCTAATTGCAAGACCATTGTACAAGCTACTCATTATCTTTGAATGGACTGAGGAATGCTAGGAAGTATATGATCGACTGAAGCAGGCACTGGCTAGCGTGCAAATTCTACGACCCCCCAATTGGGACCTCATATTTCATGGGCATATATTGATGCATCAAACTTTGCTATTAGATGTGTACTAGTCCAGCATGGTGAGTTCAAATCGGACTATCTAGTCTACTTTGCCAGTCACCAATTAAATGATGCAGAGGTGACCTACACCACGACACAGAGAGAGAAGGATTGGCCTCTTCAAACAACAAAAATAACTTGCAAAGGAAAACATCCAACAAGCTCAAGAAGAGGCTAAGGCAAGGGAGGGCAAAGCTAAACAATTACTCCAGAAGAGGATGTTACATGTCAACATGGCTTCCTTGACTCTCTCAGACAAAGAGGAACTGAACATTGAGCTAGCACGACTCAAGGTGGAACTCTCTATAGCTAAATACCATGCAACAAGCATTGCACTAATAGATACGAGATCGTCATAATTTGATCTCATATAAGACATGGGAAGCCTTAGATAGACCACACCTTGAACCCACTGATGCACAAGTACGCAGTGTACACTTTGATAACTACGAAAGCTGAGGGGTTTTTAAGTGTACACTTGATAACTACGAAAGCTGAGGGGTTTTTAAGTGTTAACATTTCCATCATAAATAATTCCTCGGTTGGAAAAGTGTTTGTCATGCCTGTAGGTTCCATGGAAGAGGAAATGATTTTAGGACGATCCTGGATTTGCGACAGTAAATGCAATATCCAATGAGAGAAGAGGACAGCGTTGTTAAAACGAGGGCGACAAGGTAATATCCATACCCTTATGGAGCTTGACAAATAGAGGGAAATAGATCATGATTGATGAAAAAATGACACCGAATACAGTAACATCAACTCATAAAATAGAACAAGCATCAGTCCCACCAAGCCTACACAAACAATACCCAAAGTCGCAGGGTACACAGAAGTGGGTGCCAAAAGTTAAACTCAAAAACCGACCCCACAAGAAGGAGAAGAAGAATAATATGGGGACAGTAAGAAAAATCCACAAAGGAATCAAAAGTCAAACCTGGCTTACATAAACAAATTGGAAGGACTCGAGGCATACCAATAGCCCACCAGGCTTTTGTAAGCAATGGGTCCGAAATGACTTACTACAAGCACAAGGATACTAGCAAGGCAATACAGCAATATGGGTACCCAAACCCCACTTAGTGGCCACCATCACAAGCAATTTTGGTAACAAAAGAAAGAGTTGTAAAAGCATACAGCATCAACTCCCAACCAATGCTGGAACTGCGCCAACATTGTTGTAGAGGAAGAAGACAACTCAACAAAATGGGTTGGGAATTGCCAAAGCAATGTCACTTCGGTCACGAAACTGAACAGGGACCCTAAAGGTAGAAACAAAAAAATTCAGCAAAGGGACATGGATAAAAGCTCCCAACCACAAGACCTAGTAATAACATTGTTCAGTTGTGTGGAAGGAAAAATCAAAAACTCCCAAACGGAGCTAAAACGCCTGTAGCAACACTTACCCAAAAGTGCCAAGGTGTCACCTTGGTTTTCATGGCAATAAAAAATGAAGGCATCCATTTGTTACACAATGGGTACAAAGTAAATTGGGTATCATTCACTCATTTCGTGCATGTTTGAATGACTGAGCATGAAGGAAAAAATAGAAGGTATCAATCTTGCACATTCATAATCTAAAAAAGTTCATGATGTGAACTGATCCAAAAATGTTCATGGCGTGAAACTGGTTCAAAACGGTTCACGCTGTGAGCCAATTCTTGCTAGAACCTTCTCCCTTAAAGTGATAATGCACCTCAATGTGTTTCATTCTAGCATGATATACTGGGTTACTGGCCAACTGTATCCTGCTCATGTTGTCACAATATATAATAACTTCCCTATCCACGGGCTCTCCCATGTCATCAAGTAGCTTCTGAAGCCAAGCTACCTCACAAGCTTCCATAGTAGCATCCCTGTACTCTATCTCTATACTCGATAAGGCAATTCTTGGCTGCTTCTTACTGCTCCAACTCACATGAGCACTCCCAAATGAGAACATAAAACCACTGGTAGATCTCCTGTCTGCTGCAATACTACCAGCCCAATTAGCATATGTGTACCCATGCAACTCTATCTCTGTACAAGCCTCATAGAAAAGTCCATAATCAACTATGGACTTTATGTACCGGAGGATCCATCTAGCCGCATCCAAGTGTGGCTTCCTAGGGGCCTGCATAAACTGATTCACAAGTCCAATAGCATAGCTCAAGTCTGGCCTTATAATGGTCATGTAGATCAAACTACCCACTATGCGCCTGTATGTAGTAGGGTCCTCCAAAAGCTCACATGTATCTACAGAGAGCTTTGTGTTCTGCTCTAATGGCACTGAAATAGGCTTATAGCCTATCATACCATACTTGGAAAACATGTCCAAGCCATACTGCCTCTGCAGTAGCAAAATGCCATGAGGTGATCTCACCACCTCTATGCCCAAGAAATACTGCAGCTCACCCAAATCCTTCATCTCAAACTTCTACTTCGAAATCATCCTAACATCATGTATGTCTGCACCACTATCATCGGTGATAATCAAGTCATCCACATAGATGACTAATAGCATGATCCCTCTATATGTCTTTTTCACATATAGTGAAAAATCTGCATTGGATATCTGGAATCCATTGGTAACAAGATACTCCCGATCTTGTTTGACCCCATGCTAGTGGTGTAGATGCGGAAGTTACCACCCAGGCAGGTTATCAATTTCTGTCGTAGCACTAGTTGAGCTCGATATCTCAACAAAGATGTCCTAGTGGGAGACCTAGGCCATTATGAAGGAAATAAGTGAAGGGATAAAGAAGAAGACAGAGAAGAAAATGTGGGGCATCATCCCAGACATAGCTACAGAATCACAACGACCAAAGGGTGAGGTGGCACTGGAAATCAGAAAGTACGAGGAAGCATTGACAGAGCAAGAAGCCATAATCAACCAGACCCCTCAAGAGCAACAGTAGTAAGTTACTCCCCCGATGAGCCCAGCATAGCTAATTTTCACCAACCTTTCTCCACTTAAGGATTTAGCTTTGACAGACACACCGGCTGAGATGGGGCTCGAACAAGTAGCATCAATTCCAGTACAGGCTGAGGAGAACAGGCATGCAGGCAACAATGGCTCAAGAGCCCAAACCACCAACTCATACTACTGATACTAGCAAAAGACCATGAAGTGCAAAACCATCAAGCCTAAGCAAAATAAGGCATTTGGAAGATGAGGAAAGAATACCCCAGCTGGTCTCCCTATAAAACATTGACTATTAACAATTCATACAAGAAACAATGGAGGGTTTGGTGTTAAACTTGCCACATGCGGGACTAGAAGAAAGCGCAAGCACAAGTGTACCATGGGAGCAGGAACAGAAAGTCTGGCATTGCCACCTCCTCACACAACACACATGCTCCATGATCGTAACGATGCCCTTTGGAAGCAGGTTAACGAGTCAAACACACAAGTGTGGACCTTAAAAAGGGACCACTTGGCGATAGTAGAGGCCACACATCGGGATGTCATAATGAAAAGCTTGAAGGCCACGGAGGAGCAAGAGACCAGATACAAAGCATTGGAGAGCAATTATGTGATCCTTAGCCAAACCATTGTACAAAGGATCAAAGAAAATATAGACCTCAAGGCAAAGTTAGAACAAGCTAAAGAGCAACTCCAGAAGGAGTTCACCCACACCCATGAGCCTACAACACTTCATGTCCATCAAGTACAAGAACTCCAGCACAATTCTAGGGCCAAAGAAGAGAAGCTGCAATGACAATCCAACAACTATCCTCCAATCTAAAAATAGTGGAGGACAAAGCCACTCACTTATAGCAAGAGAGAGAACAATTGAACAAGGCACATGCAAAGAAAATAAGAACACCTAACGACGCCATAAGTGCCAGTCAAGTCGAAATGCAAAGGATGGAATTGGCCCACCAAGAAGCAATGGCACAACTTACATAGTAACTACAAGACAGTCAGAGGCTGGCTGCCGAAAGGCTCCAAAGAATCATTGAAGCTCAAGAAAGCGAAGCAACAGCCAGGCGTGCCCAAGAGGAAGCAACCCGAAGATTCAAGGAATTGGATGCTACAAGGATGGTTCGTGAAACTACCATATCAAACAACAATGACTCTCGTCTATAAGAGTTAGAATGCCAGTTGGCAATACAAGACAGAAGTCAGCGGTCGGAGCCTACAGATGACCTACGCCTACTCCTTGAGCGTGCCTCGAAGTTAGGTCAGTTGCCAGTAACTCCTCGGGCCCCTCCTCAAACTCACTCTCTCTTTTGGTCTACACTAACCCTCTCTTTACTTCAATATGATATAAATCTATCTGAAGACCTAGGCCTAGGTGAACTAACCCTTATTAAGCAGAATACTGAACGCGATGCTGACCCTACAATAATAATGGGAATTTTACGGGGGGACATAGTCTTAACTAATCCACAAGATATCTTCTTTTACCCATTACATCCTATTGTGTTAAACCTTTGTAGTTGGTGTCGGGTACTCCAAAATTCTGAAATTCTGGAAAATAGTGTTGAAAAATTAGACCTGTTTATTCCAGATGGCATTCCCGAGACACCGGCCAACTATGAGGTGGTAGCACATAGCTATCAATGGATTATAAGCCATGGGTGGCTCGAAGTTTATAATACTCACCAATATCGTAACTTATGTAAGTCTACCTTGTATCATCCTTTTGGAATTGTAAAGCTATACTCTAATATCTACAAACACTTAGAATTCATGTTAACCAATGTACATTACAATTTTGAAGCCATCCATATTGAATATCCTACCATAAATCCCAAGGAAATCCATGACTTACAAGAGTTTATGAAATCTCACAAGCCTAGCCACCCACCCCCTAGCACAAGTCATGGTCAGGAAGAAGAAACCTCATCTTCATCTTCAATGTCCACTTACCCCATCTATTCTAATGTTGCTAGTAAACTCCTTAACCCCTATCCTAATACCCCACCTACTACTAACACATCTCAGGTCGACTGCATATTCTCTACTTTCACTCCTCCGCTCAAATAGATTTTCCCACTAACCCTCGCCCCCAAGGAGATACTGGCACCTCACCTGTCTCCCCAACAGCAACCTCAAGAGGTACGCTATCCTATTCCCATGACAATATTGAAGCCTTCACTGACAACACAATTTTGGAATCATTGTCTGGTGCAGAATACAAGGGCTTCATTCGCACTGGCAATCCTCTCTTAAAGCCCAAGTTGTTCAAGGTGCTCATTGCAAGTAACTCCATTTGAGCCAACTCGACGGATTATACTAGAAGCCTACTCCGAGGTCACACCAAACAAAGCAACATTATGTGCCATACCCTCTACGAGCACCTGGCGTTGATTTAGAAGAATTACTTCCCTTGGCTGGAGAAGGCACATTATGGGCAAATGTGGTAAAGCACACAAAATTGGATAATCCCCGATTGGCTGCCCTACTGGAAATCAAGTTTGTCACCTTCATGAGATCAACTACTGCTTCTGCAGGTGGAGAAAGACTCACCCCGTACACACGAGGCGGCTATGCCACAATTGTCACAGATGAGGCGCAACCCAAACTAGAAGATTTTAGAATACAGCCAGACTGGCGGAAAGAGCAATTAACAATTCCAGAGTATAGCCGAGTCTATATGTGCACGCCACCAACACAATGGGTTGACCCATTGTACATGCCAATTAAGAGAAGATGGACTCCACTGGAGTTTTAGGAGGCTAAGCGGCGCGACTCCCATGTCTGATACAACTTTCCAATCTTCATGCCAGCAACCTTTCCAGACATATGGGAGCAAAGGAAGCAAATGCTTACTTGGATACAAGCATGGCGTCGTATCCCGGATCCAACAATCGTGGCAAGTGTTAGATTTTTGAAATTATAGGTGGTCTTGATCGACCAACCTAGAGAGCCCTATGATGGCCATGATGCTGAGCACCTACAGTTCGACATGAATCAAGGCCCATTTGATCGGGGCATGATGATGTATTACCATCGCCTAAGGTGTCTTCCGGCTCACATGTATGTCACGTTCAAGGACATGGTGGACACAGGGTTCTGGCGCTCCCACTCAGCGTTCAGACGCACACTTAGGAAGCTTCATCACGAAGGAATTTCTATCAACATGAGTTTGGTGACCAGGTATTTAGACCTCGGTATAACAGGTTCTGAGGACATAACCTACATCAAGAAGGGGGGATGTTAATCCCATTTTGGATTAACAAGCATGCGCCTCCAATTGAGGACATTAATAAGTGTCATGAAATGGCACTATAAAAGTTGTACATTATGAGATATTGGCCACCCAAGGCTTAGTAAGTTTTGGGCGCCAAAGTGTGAATAAGAGCCAAATGTATATAAGGCATTTTCTCATAATGGAAAGATACAATCCCCTTTTGTACTATAGAGAGCTCTTCTTTGTGTTTTGAGAGAGATTGACAGAGCGAGTATTATAGCATTGTGCCTCTTCTATGCTTGTATGATTCATGCTTGTGTGGGAGAGTGAGAGAGAGAGTGATTGCCTTATGCGATGGTGTGAGTGACTCTACGGTGACAGCGTGGAGGTGGAACTTGGAGGTTTGGAACTTAACAAGTGAGCTTGGAGGCCTCAAGGGTTTCAAGTTCGAAGCATTGGTAAGTGCCCCACGACGGTTGTGATATATTGCTCATCCTTTAGGTGAATGCATTGAGTTCTCTCTTGGAGGTGTGGTAGCCTATAACAGACACCTCTGAACTGATGCCACTAGCATGGTTGGTGAGGTTATGGTTATATGCTACCAATTGTTTACGGGCTATAAGACAACCACTTTGGTTACTAGAGATATGGTATAGTTATAACATTAGCTTGTATAGTCGGGTTCACACTACGAATTTTGTATTAGTAGAGTACTTTTCCATTTAGTATACACTCCTATCCTTGTGTTGTTATGGTTGTAGAGAAGTGAAGAAAGTAGTGGGAAATTTGGCCATCCATCTCTCTCTTGTCTATCGCTTGTACGCTTGTCCATTATTTTTTGTGTGTGTGAAGAAGAAAGCTTGCAACAAGCTCAAGCTCAAGCTCAAGCTCACCCACTCCCTTGCATTCTTCTCATCTCTCTCTCTCTCTCTCTCTCTCTCTCTCTCAAAAACACCTTTTTACATTGTACCCCAACCTCACATTCTCCTTCAAGCCTCACTATGGGGCCATGGCTTCTTTGGCAAAGCATCATTAACTCTTCTCATGCTCTTAGACCATTTGTTTCCTTCAACGTTTCATGAGCATCCATGCATTGATTCGTATATGCCCATTGTAATTGATAATTTCTCTATTTGTAATTATGATAATGGATGGAATTAGTTGTAGGAGCTAGATGCCAAGTCACGTGAACTTGTGGTCTTAGCTCGTTCAACTAAAAAAGTTGGTTTGGGGATGTTGGAAGGCAATTACCCAATAATATTAAATCACAAACTGACACTTTTGTAAATATAGATATTTGTAAATATAGAGTAAGAAAAATCAAAACACAAGATTAGGTCCAATTTTCCTCCACACAAGAGTGATCTGACGCTTCCTCATAGTGTATTTTAATTCACATTACTTGAACATAGCTTGTGGGGTTTAAAATAGCTTTACTTTACATGCATGTCTCTCTCTCAAGAAAAAAATAGCTTGTTTTACTTCACATGCATGTCTATCTACTCAAAATTGGAGTATCCCTTTAACAACCTTTGTAATAAAATCAAATGCCCATAAGAGAACTTTCATATGTCTAAACAAATATATGCTACGAATACATATGGATGCTCTACCCAAAATGGAATAAATGATGAGATCCAACAAAATGAAATAATAATCTATTGACACCCAAAGTCGAGCATCCCAAAATCTTTATGACCACTATCTCGCCTTCATTATCCAACCCAAGGAGATTTTTGACCCTTTGGGCAAAATAAAAAAGAGGGACCTTTCCATCTATTCCCATAAGGCCAAGTTCTTCAACAAATATGAAGACAATGACAATAATGAAGAAGAAGATGAAAGAGAGGTAGAGCATGCCACGAGGAAAAATGGGGCCAAGAAGCAAAAGCCTGTGTACCTCAAAGGCGAAGATGGTTTTGATTTTGATGAAGATGATTTGGTGGTGGTTGGGAGGCGAGGTAGAGGAGGGAGATATGCGGTTTAGGCGGGGAAAACTCCCAACCCTTGTGATCGCCAATTATAGATGCCTTACATGATGCCTCCTTTAATCCTCCACTAATCAAAAGTACCAAAGCTAAAATCTTACTTAAATAAAGTCCTAATCCATGTAATGATGAATATGAAGCTAATTAAGTTAACCAAGAGCTAAATACTAATGAATATGAAGCTAATTAAGTTAACCAAGAGCTAAATACTAATGCATCAACAAGGTAAAGACAAGAGCCCAAAGTGGAGGCCAAATGATGTTTATTCCATTCCATAATGTCTTTTTATACAAAAAGGTAGAGGGTTAGGGCTATCTCCCACCTAACCCTAACCTTAATCTACCAAAGCCTACACTTGGGCACCCTATTTGGTCCTTTTTAAGCCCTCCACACCTAGGGGACAAAGGTCCTTCCTAGCAATCTAGAGAGAGAGAGAGAGAGAGAGAGAGAGAGAGAGAGAGAGAGAGAGAGAGAGGAGGGTAAAAGAAAAAAGAGAAAAGGGCAGGAGAGACATAGAGAGAGAGGAAGAAAAGAAAGAAAGATGAAAATACTTTCCATTTTTTTCCCAAGTTTCCTCTAAACAAAACATTCCCCACCACAACCATCACTTAGTTGTAGACCAACAAACACCTACATGCCTCCTAGGTTGTAGCTGAGTGATTACTCCCTCACCTCCAAGTGGAGGTGTTACATTCGAATGTGCAAAGTGATATCCACTCTCTTGCAATATGGCATGTAATTTAAGTACCCACTCTCATGCAAAGGGGAAAAAACACACACATTTCACTACCCAAAACCCCCCCAAAACACACACATTTCAGATGACAGGATACCGCCTCTCGAGGTGGAACAATACTCCCCAACATGTGGGCAACCAGAAAGTGCCTTGTGCACTCTTGAATGGGCGTACCCCATTACACACCAATTGCCCATGCCTATGTTTATTAAAAAACTGACTGGCCATGCATGGGTGCCCCCTTTACACACCGCCCAACATGACCTCGTGCATCTCCACCATCCATAAAAACCTGCGTATACATGCACACATTGAAGGTATGGTAGCTTTGAGAAATCTATTTCTTTGGCGATGTTTTCCATGCTGATAACTTGGTCGAGCTCCTCCTGGGCTTTCTGCTACACACGAGGGTTGCGAACCAGCTCGGCCATAGCCCATTTGATAGAAATAACTGTTGTATCCATCCCTGCAGTAATCATGTCCTAGAAAACAACGTAGCAATGCCCTCTCAGTACAAGAATAACACGTTAATTAGTTGAGCATGCCGAAATATCTGTACTTTTAGTTCAGACGCTATACGTAACCATGGCTGCATTACAAAAAGCAATATGGTTGCACATTCCTAACATATTAAATCCACTTACCCAAAGCAGGCCAATGATGTGAGTGTCTATGAGATCATGCTACTTCTGCAGTGTAAGGAGGGCATCAACAAAGTGCTGCTTAGCTTCACCACTTCTGGCAATGGTGTGTTCCTGCATGATCAGCTTTGTCAGGGTTGTCACATCGCCATGCTTCAAGAATTCCTCCTTTTGTAGGGGGAACATCCACCTGATCCACGGTATAAACTCAAGTGTCTTGATAGACGCACCAAGCTTCATCCCCTGTGCTATAATTTCCTTGAACTCAATCCCTTGTGGATCAACATTGCCTTCACCATCTACAAATCTCTTGCCAAATGCAATACATGTGATGTTGTTGAAAGCCACGGCAGACAAATATCTCTTCACCGTGATGGCCTTTGCTTCAGCACCTGGACACACAACCCCAACCTATTCAATGTATACTCACATCAAGCAAATTGATTGGTTACTATCCTTTAAAGGTATGGTAGCTTTGAGAAATCTATTTCTTCAACCCAATTTGGTGCTCAACACATATGATAAGAGTCCTTACATGATAAATGATTATAAATACAAGTGCAAGAATGAATTGGTAATCAATTATCACTTACCCACAAGTTGCTCCCAAACTTCATCAATACCCTACAAAAGCAATTTCCATCCATATAAATAGAGAGTTGGGGACTTGAACCCCATCACCATGGTTATTGTGGCTACACCATGCTCTCTTCACAAGAGGAGGGGAGGGGATGAACTAGATTTATCTTACCCCCTCCCCTCCTCCCATCTACAAAAAAAAAAGAGAATCGGTAGGCATATGAGATTTAAAAACCAAATAAACATCCAAAAAAGAAAATCTGCCAAAGTCATAACATAAAAGCACTATTGAGATAAACAAAATATGATGTCTTTGAGATATACAAAATACCAACTTTGTGTCCAAAGTCATAACCTCCAAGCACTATTTCATCTCCTACTCACTATTGTCACTCTCATTAGCCGAGTCATGATCACCAAATACAATTCTCACATTTGTCCTCACTCTCTCTCTTTAAACATTACTCTAGCAAGATTGTCTCTCCTTTCTGCGCCCTCAACCTGGGATGAATCAGGCGGTGCTGTTTCGGATGATTGTGCCCTCTGCACAACTGCTGAGGTCTCGGTCTGCACTAAGGCTGTAACCTCAGCAAGACCCACTTGCAGCCCATTCTGAGTGATTGGATCCAAAGCCAATGCATCATTGTTTGCTCTATCCACCTCCACTTGTGTCTCTCGAACTCTCATCAAATGAATCTCCATGCACAATGCACATGTTATGAATGACCAAACAAGTGCTAACCATCTTCGGCACATTCTGCAATAACATGTCACATCTCTTTAATAAAATACGAAAGCGGGCTTTCAGCATTCCAAAAGCCCTCTCCACAGGCATCCGCCGAGACTGAATGTAGTTCCAACAGTACTACTCAGGGGATAATCCATCTTTACTTCCTTTGAATGGAGGAAGCATGCAAAACCTTGCAGGGTAAGCACAATCACCAAGTAAACAATAATTGCCTAAGCTGATTGATTCACACCTCTGTCCTAGATCATTTCTTTGGAATACATTCCAATCATGCATAGAACCTGCCCAACCAATGTCATAATCCCAAACCAAGCAGTTAAAAGCAATGGTCATCTGCAAAATTATAGAATGAAACCCCTTTCGATTAAAGCAGTCCTCATGGTGCACACATGAGGGGCAATAATTGGAACATGGCTACCATCCACTACACCAATGTGACAAACGGAATGCCATGTATTGCTTCAAATCCTTCAGCCATGATACGCATCCTATAAGAAGAAGGCCATTTAATGTATAGGTCATGAAGACTTGATGCGGAGATTGCATCACAGAACTCCATAATGATCCAAACTCATCGTGCATTGAGCCCCGAATGTGAATGAGATGAACAACCCATGCATCCTTCAAAACCTCCCTCTTCCGTGTTTGTTCATCCACATTGGTCTTTGGTGTTGAGGCCTTCCTACCTCTCTTGGTCACGGGGGCTTTGTTGGAAACTTCAACCTCCTGTACCTCTGCATCATTTGAGTGTTGGACTCTACGTTTTACTGGTAGCTTTTTTTAAAAACCTTTTTATGGGGTAGAAACCCCATCCACATCACTTCTCCCTTCTCGAGGCAAAAATGAGATCTCCGTCTCTACTTGTGAGGGTTGCGGACTTTGATGCACAGATTGGTAGCCGATTGGGTTGGGCCGTTTGTATGGCGTAAACGCAAACGGTGAACCACTGAAAAAGTGGACAAAGGAAAAGTCACTGGAACAAGTGGGGGACATGCAAATGCTGAGGATGAGGATGCGGGCAGTGTCAAACTATTGGTTGGAGTGACTGGCACATGCATGTCTGGAAAGTAGGATGCCTGAGAATATTGGGAGTATAAGGGCGTGTACTCGTTGTCTTGCGAGGTCTGGGAATCCATTAGGGGATTACTGGAACAATAAAGGGGTCAATCAGATATACTAATCAAAGCACTCAATGATGATTAACAATAATAAAAGAAGATGCAAATCAAAACAATGCAGTACGCTGGAAAAAATACAGAACCAAGAACCTTGATTTATCATTGCAGAATGGCGGGAAGGATCAATGGCATGGTCCACCAACTGCAATGCGATTGGATGGAGGTAGGTGCGCCCATGTTTGGGCAGTCAAGCTCGGTTGCCCGAGGCTCTAGCGAAACAAGGGCAGGAGAGGTGGAGGCCACAGTGGGCAGACGAGCACCCAAGAGACATGGCAGTGTGTAAGGCACCAATGCATGGCGCCGCACCCCATTGGTCCAGCGCCACGTGTTTAGGTGGCCTTTAGGCGGTGTGTAAAGAGCCTCATTACCCCCCCCCCCCCCCCCCCCAAAAAAAAAAACACATTTCACTACCCAAAAAAAAAAAACACACTACCTAATTGTTTTTCAAAAACACACTCTACCTAATTGTTTTTCAAAATTTAGCGATGGCTGCTTCTGCTTGCGTGATCCATTACCTTCCAAGATCAACTTTTCTCCTGCATTCCTTCACCACGCACTACTCACTGCGATTGTTGTCATCGGCAGGGCCTTTGCAAACCCTCTATTCTCGTCGAACTGGTCACCGCAAACACGGTTTGAGAAGTGCAGGCAGGTTCTTCTAGAAACATCAGCTTTTGGATTCTTTTTTCCAAAAATCATTTATCCCCCTCTTCTGTTCTAACATAATTTGGTTACCTGCAGGCCTGTGCTTTGCAGCAACAGTTCCACGAGACGACCATGAAGACCTCCTTGCTGGCGTAGACAAAGACCACGTGGAATCAGTGGTTCGGATCCTTGAACAGGTGTGTTGCAAGCTTCTTACAATCCATTCCACTTCTGGTGATGTTATGATGGTAACGTTGATGACTTAGTGTGAAAGTTAGGCTTCAAAGTTTTCGAATAAACGTCCCTAGGTTCATCATTAAGTTATGCAATCAAATGCCCCGAAAGTGAGGGATATGATTCTTTCTCATCATTTGCTCTGCAAGCTGAATTGTTTTGATACATTCAGTCAACCACTATTAACCTACATAACCGAGTGGCAGTGTGAATGATGTACGAGTTACCCGGACACTTATTAGGTGCATGTCGGGTGTCCCGGGCAATTTTGTTTGTGTCTAGGTGAGTAGGTGAGAGTTAGGTGAAGAATCAGCTTGCCAACTTGAAGATCTCTGATATTGCCAACATCATGGAATCCATCACGGAGTTTGTACCACCTAGAAGCAATTGGTCTCTTTGGGGAGCAAGGCCACTGATGAAGACTTTGTTCCTCGCCAAATGCGGCCAGTTGATATTGTGCTTATTCTTTCTATCTTTAGCGGTGCATTGGCCCTGTCAACTACTAATTCTTTCTATTTGCTACTTCCCTTAGTGCTAGGCTTCATTATGGCTGAGTTTGCCCTTCATCTCCGGAGGTTTGACAGAAACTCAGTACGAAGGGCTTTGTGTGAATATATGCTCTTATGTGTGTGTGTGTGTGTGTGAGAGAGAGAGAGAGAGAGAGAGAGAGAGAGAGAGAGAGAGAGCATATCTTGATACAGAGTTTTACACCCACTATTGGGCACTGATGACGTTAGTGGGGATGTCGTAGTATCTAGTCCATACTATGCATAATGGAGTTGATAGTTATATAGTATTGTGGGTTGAATACCATGAGTATATAACATGCACGTTCCTAAAAGGTGAATTTGGGCATGTTCTTGGATTCAACTAGGTATATAATTTAGCCGTATTAGTGGACATGTAGATTTCACATTTTGAAGTTTTCGTCCGAGTGGCGGCCAGTTGATATTGTGCTTATTCTTTCTATCTTTAGCAGTGCATTTGCCCTATCAACTACTTATTAGCTGGACTAATTCTTTCTATTGTTTGCTACTTCCCTTAGTGCTAGGCTTCATTATGGCCGAGTTTGCCTTGCATCTCCGAAGGTCTGACAGAAACTCAGTACCAAAGGCTTTGTGTGAATATATGCTCTCTTGTGTGTGATTGTGTGTGTGGAGTGCATGTGTGAGCATATCTTGATACAGAGTTCTACACCCACTATTGGGCACTGATGACGTTAGTGGGGATGTTGTAGTATCTAGTCCATACTATACATAATGGAGTTGATAGTTATATAGTATTGTGGGTTGACTACCATGAGTATATAACATGCACGTTCCTAAAAGGTGAATTTGGGCATGTTCGTGGATTCAACTAGGTATATGTATATATATATATATATATATATATATATCATCCATAGCAACTGTCTCGATGACAACAATAGTGTTTGCCTCCCTCCCACTCCCTCAAGTACCATTGCGACACACCCTCCTATGTCACCATTTGTGATATAAGCTCCATGGTGGATGGTTGCCATTGGATCCTGGCATGAGTCTATGTAGTACAAACTATTGAGAATGGGGGATTTTCCAATACAACAGAAGCTAGCACCATTTATCTTGTCTTAGTGGCTGGTAGAATGTCAGCATCTGTTGATGTGGCCATTGGGGGCCAGGAACATACAGGAAAGCACCTATGAGGTAATATTCTCTTGAGAATCACCCATGTGAATAAGTTTTAAAGAGGAGGACTTTGATTTGTGTTAATGATGGTTGATTCAGACTCGTTTCAATATGAGTGGACATTCTTATCAAAAGGGTGGACATTTTTACTAAATGAGCACTTAGGTTTTTTAGGGTTAGGCTTTGCAGGGAGTCAACAATCTACGAGGGATCGAAGATGTATGCCATGGCTATGGTGTTTGGATAGAGAAGAGAGAGAAGACAAGCTAGAGAGAGAAGAAGTACATGACTGAAAATGATATTGATGTGACTTGTATTAGTTAATTTTTCCAATGAAGTACATGTACCTTTTATAAGTACAAAGGATGCCTCTGTGACATCACTGCTATGTCATGACACAAATATCTAGATATTATTTGGTGACCCCTCTAAGAGGTAGTTCAACACAAACATATAAATTAGTGTTCACTCCCTCTTTAGGGATGTTCACACACACATATACTACCACATATCTTGCCAGGCTTAGAAGCCTTTCACACATAGGTAAGACCTTGATTTCCAACAATCCCCCCCTCAAGGGATTACCTCATACTGTGTCAAGGATAAATCTAGGCACATTGGCTCTAGTTTCTCATGGCAGATATGGGTTCCAACTTCCCAAGGTAGAGTATAAAGAGTATCAGGTCATAGATTCACAACACACAACAACACACAACACAACTAAAAACAACACAAACTTGGACTTTCGAAAGCCCATACATACTCACAAAGACAACACACAGAAATTTGACACACACATTTGTGTAATGTGGCACCACCATTTTCATCATCCCCCCTTGATGTCAACTTGGCCTACTCATTTGGTGGCTCTGAGGTTGAATCATTACACAAAGCAGATTTTTTGTCACGTGCATCCCGCACTTGGATGCCACGTAGACATTTCTGTACAGAAGGTGCAGGACCTGGGATGGTGAACTGGTCCCATGTGAGCCCAGAGTCAGCCAGGGATCCATCTCAGTCGTCCGAGGTCAGGTGTGCATTGTCTTGCACATGAGTCCAAGGTCAGGTGTGCACTGTCCTCCTGCACATGAAACAGTGCCAGTCCGTGCTGTGAGTCTCCCTCTAGAATGATGTCAGTGGTTCTGTGTATCTGGTATGGTACCGGATGCCAGATCACTGAGTAGATAGTGGTTAGGACAAGGGGCCAGCCCATAGGGCTATGGGAATGGTGTAGAACCACCCCCATGAGAGCCAGGAAGGCCCAGGCTGAACCCACCAGCCATGGTGGGGCTGTAGGACAGCCCTAGGGCAGAGATAAGGCTATTTCCAGGAGCTTACAGCCTTTATATGGCTGTAGGGCATGTATGGGGCAGCCCATACAGGCTGCCCAGCCGTGGGATTGTGGACAAAAGACGTGCCCAGCCCTTCAGAAGCAGGCGCCTGATGTTCAGCCAGCCAGGAAGAGATGCGCAGAATTTATGGGAATTTTGCTAACGCAAAGGGGTGAAGGATTCAGGTCAAGGGCAGGGTAAGAAAAGGTCCAAGATTGCTGTATTTTCTTTTAGATTTCTCATCATTCTAATAAAGCAAATACACCATCCGTGGTGGGGGCCTTACAGAGGGTAATTGGGACCCAATACTGTGTCCTCTCCACCTCTCCCTCTCTCTCTCTCTCTATTTTCTGCACTTCTCCTTTCAGTTTGTGCGTTAATTGCCGTCGCGAAAAGAGTGCTGAATTCTGAGTTTTGAAGTTACCGATCTTTCTCCGAAGCTTCCGCATACTACAGTGGTATCAGAGCCTACTTCAAGTACAAAGATTCAACAAAGAAAACCAGAAAATTTTTTCTCGCTCGTGTGGTTGGTTTTTAGACACCGGTGGACTACCCCTTTCGGAGTGACTCCTGTCCCTCGAAGGACGGTTGGTTTTTAGCCTCCAGAAGCCTCCGGAAGTCTCCCACACAGATAGTGGATGGTCAGATTGCGTTCCGGAAAGGAATTGCATTTTCTGCTATGGCGAGCTTCGGCGACGAGAGAGACCCAGAACCATGGGACCAGAGTGCACCAGGCAGCCCAGCTAGGGCACCTGGCTTGAGTGTCACAGACATGTTCCAGCAGATGATGCGAGCACTCGCAGAACAGAGTCCAGACAGCCAAGTTGGATGAGCAGAAGGCACGGATCTTGGCTCTGGAGGAGCGTATCCACTCTCCAGCGTCGCGTTTTCCATCTCCTCCTCCCTCTCCTTCCGTATCCCAGATACCAGATCCTCGTCACAGGGACCCTCTCGCGGTGTCATAGCCGCAGCCAAGCTCCTTGCTTGAGTTGCAGATGCCTGCATTGGAGATCCGACAACGAGAAGACGACGCCATGCGACGTGTGGAACACGAGCGTTACCTCAGAGCTTTGGACGCCAGATTGACACCGGCGGCGCCCTCGAATCATTTTCCCGAGAAAATGAATTTCAGTAAGTATAATGGTAAACTCGATCCCACAACTCTTTATTCATGGTTACATCAATTTGAAGCTTACTTTGCCGCAGTGAGGAAAACAGATACTGACAGAGTGATCTTAGCCACCAGTTGGTACTTGGAAGGTGAGGCCATTCCTTGGTGGACTCAGTGGGCTCATGCCCACACCAAAGCAGGTATGGCAGCTTATGTGTGGGACGAGTTCGTCCGCGACCTTAAGCAGCGGTTTCTACCGCCCCACTACCTTGAGCGACTCGAAGACGAGTTTAGGGGAGCGCGTCAGAACGCGCAACCAGTCCTTCAATTTGCCAATAAAATTTGGACCTTATGTCTGCAATTAGGCTTATCTGATACGGACAAGAAAGGGCAGTTTTTGTATGGCCTGGACATGCAAATCCAATGGGAGGTGCGTATGTTTAGGCCAGCCACCTTTGAGGACGCACTCTCGCTTGCGCAAAGTGCAGAAATGAAACACAATGGTGGCAAGCCCAAGACTTCCCAGCCGGCTTCTCCCAGGGCTAACACCTCGGGGGGCAAAAGCCAGAACCAGACGGGGTCTTCCCCAGGACAGAGCCCAAGAGCCTTTGGCTCCAAGAACTCGAACAATGCGTCTAAGCTTACTCCAGACCAGAAAGCGGAGGCAAGCAAGACAGGTGGCAAGTTGAGTGCTGAGGAGCTTTTTCAGTACAAGGAGGAGGGTAGATGTTTCTTTTGTCATACAAAAGGACGTACTTCTTGGGATTGTCCGAAGAAGCCTCCAAAGGTCGCCGCCGCCTCCACAGCTTCCGTGGTGAGCTCAGCTCCCACAGAGACCCCAGCGGCTAACCCTAGTTCTTCAAACCCCGGTGCTTCAGTTGGAGCAATTATTAGCCGGGAGCTCGAAGATAAGCAGAAGGGCGCCCATGACCAGGAGTATGAGCGCAACGAATTGCTCAAGTCCTTTGGCTACATAGGTGGCCAGAGAATCGTTGTCTTGTTTGACAGCGGCAGCACGGAGGATGTGGTCACGGAACAGGCCGCTAGGCGTGCTCGTTTTGAGTTGATTCCGGTGGACAAACAGGTTGAGGGTTTTAGCACATGTATGACAATGAGCGTCAAGTATGAAGCTCTAGGTGCTAAGTTAGTGATTCAGGGCATATAGTTTATGCGTGACTTTATGGTTGCCCCTCTTGTAGGAGCAGACATAATTTTGGGTATCCAGTGGTTTCACAAGTTTCTTCCTGATGTCAAGTGGGACAAGCACACGTTCCGGATCAATCGGAATGTGTCAAACACCCTGGTGACCATTAAGTGTGAGCCAGGTATTTCGAACTTTCCGCTCATAAGCCACTTGCAGGCTAAGCGAGCAGTCAGGAGAAAGGCGCACAGTGTGCGATGATTTACATCCAGACAGCCCAGACGGTGGCTAGTGCTTCCGAGAAGTACTCGGTTCTCCATGAAAAGTTCCAGAAGATTTTTCTTCGGGATAGTCTCCCTCCCCAGCTTCCCCCATCCAGATCGGAGGATCACAGGATTGACCTCCTCCCAGGCTCGGAATACCCGAGCAAGTTTCCGTATCGCCTTTCTAAGGCAATGGAATCGGAGTTGGACCGCCAACTCCAAGAATTGTTGCAAGCTGGCTTCATCCGCCTCAGCGTGTCGCCATTTGCAGCACCGATCTTGTTTGTCAAGAAGAAAGATGGGTCTTCCCGATTGTGTGTCGATTATCGTACACTCAACAAGCTAACTATCAAGAGCAGATTGTCGATGCCTCGAATTGACTATATTCTCGAGAGGCTGAATGGAGCAAAGGTGTTCTCAAAACTGGATTTAAAGAGTGGGTACCACCAGGTACGGATTGTAGAGGGGGACATTCCCAAGACAGCCTTCCGTACAGAACGGGCCCACTATGAATTTGTGGTCATGCCATTTGGTTTGGCGAACGCCCCAGCTACATTTAACCGCATGATGATGCGTGTTTTCCGGGAGTTGATTGGAAAGTGTGTGTTCATATTTCTGGACGACATACTCATATTTTCAGCTATAGTTGTGCAGCACGACATTGATGTGGAGAAAGTCCTTAAGTTGCTGGAAAGCAACGAGCTCTACGTCAATGAAAAGAAGTCAGAATTTTATCTGTTCTAGGTGCATTACTTGGGATATATAATTAGTGCTGAAGGCATTCGACTTGATCCGGCTAAAGTGGCCGAGATTGTCAACTGGGAAGTACCTCAGACGTCCTATGACATTAGATCATTTGTGGGTATATGCCAGGAATATTCCACCCACATCGACAAGTTTTTTGACCTCTCGGCAGATCTCACTGATCTGCTAAAGGGGGTGAAAACAAGAAGGCAAAAGATTCGAATGACTCCACAAGCTCAGAAATCAGCACTCTTTTCGTGATGGAATTAACGCACAAACTGAATGAAGATGTGCAAAAAATAGAGAGAGAGAGGGAGAGATGGAGAGGACACAGTATTGGGTCCCAAATACCCTCTGTAGTGCCCCCACCACGAATGGTGTATTTGCTTCATTAGAATAATGTGAATCTGAAAAGAAAATACATAAATCCTTGACCTTTCTTGGCTGAGAAAATCCCTGCCCTTCACCCCTTTGCTTAGCACCTTCTTGGCTTGTCTAGCCCTTTTATGCTTGAGCCCTTGGTGAGAAATGAGATGAACTAATGGGATTGTGGGCTCACCCTTTTATACTACTCCAGCAATAGCAATCGGCCAGTTCTAAACAAGGCGGCCAGCCACAAATTGTCCCACGACTGTAAATGCAGCATTAAATGCTGGAAAAAATCCCATAAAATGCTGTGCATCATTCCCTAGGGGGCTGGGCATCATGTGCCTGATTCAGGATGGGCTGGATACTGTTTTGCAAACAGTCTGGGGGCTGGGCAGCCTGCATGGGCTGCCCCATACCTGCCCTACAGCCATTCAAAGACTGTATCTCCTGAGTGTTTGCCCTTAGCCTGCCCCTAGGGCTGTCCTACAGCCCCTCCATGGCTGGTGGGTTCAGCCAGGGCCTTCCTGGCCTTCATGGGGGTGGTTCCGCACTATCCCCATGCTCACACAAAGTCCCGGGGTTGATTCATGTTTTTGGGAGGAGCCGCCGATGCTGCATTTCATACACCGGTAAAGTCCCCTTCTTCTAAGAAGTTTTATTTTTAAAGGTAGGGAATGGACACTCTCCCTGGGGTCAAAACGACTGGGGAAGACATCCAAGAGAATCGATGAAGCAATGTATGATGAGATACACAGATTGGTCAGGACACAGAGATACGCCTCTTGCGTGAGGAAGCTAAGCAAGAAATGCAGCAAGAAACACATGCCTGTTTGGCTGAAATGTATGCAGACATGTATGCAAAGGTGAAGGGCGAGATGTAAGCCCAAGTACAGGCGGAACTGCGGGTTGCACAAACTTTCATGCAGGCTGAAATCAGAAAAGAATTGCAAGAGGAAATGCATTCAATGGTTGCAGAGAAAGACAGTATGATCTTGGAATTAAGGGCAGAGCTGAATGCACGCAAGGAAAAGTTAGACCATCAAAATGAGGGACAAGGCATGGCTGCAGCCCCTCAAATGCAGGAGGAAAGAAACGAACTAAAAATACAGGTGGAGAAGGAGTTAAAAATCTTCGCCGAGGTTGCATAGTGCACCAAGGTGGAGGTGGAAGAAAATGCTAAGTGGATTGATGTGGTAAAAAAGCACAAGGGAATGCCTGACAATGAAGTGGAGGTGATGAATGCAACCCTCGAAGAAGAGGCTAAACGGCGAGCCAGAGCCCTATATGTACGGGTTACAGGGTGGGGGGAGAAAGGTACTCCTCAAGAAGATGCTAAGACACTGAGTACAAAGATAGGAGCCACAGAGATTCCTATAGTAGAGGCCTGGAGAGTGGGAAAGGATGCCACCAGAACACGAGCATTGATATTGAAATTTGTAGATATGGATAAGAAGAAGGCCTTTCTCGCCAAGAGGGCCACACTTAAGGGAGGAAATTTTATCTAGATGAGGATCTTACGCCGGCCCAGGTAGCACACTGGAAGGAAAACATGCCTTGAGTGTTCGAAGCACGTAAGGAGGGGAAGTGGACTGTATATAGAGATGAGCAAGTATTCATCCTGACGGGGCACGGCCTATGGGACCTTGAAGTTATCGGTGTGGAACTGCAATGGAGCCCTATGGGTAGATGCAGGGTACTTCGAGGACACTTTCAAAGGCCGGGATATTGCCATGTATATAGAGACACACCAATGTGCAGGGAGTAAATTACCGGAGGTTCCTAGGTATATGTAACTCGCGGTGCCCGGGGGACTAGGGCCTTTGACACTTGTTGATACCATCGATGCATATTAAAACATTTAAACATGGCCATATCCTTAACACATATCCATCATCACTTTGCATAAAACATAAAAGCTGGACAAAACATCCACAAATGCTGAAAATGGAGCTTGCACATGTGACACCACTTGGAGTATTTTATTACCCAAGGAGAATAATATCATGTACAAGCTTTGAGGGCCTTAGTGTCCCCACGGGAGATGCCGGATTATCCATATACAAATGCCATAACACAGCCCAACACCAGGCAACCAAGCCGGAACATAGGTTGTAGAAATATCAAGCCAACAATATAATCCATATACCTCCGTGTGGGTACTGATTCTTTCCCAAAAACCACGGGTCTTCATGCAATAGAGCTGGTACAACAAGTACAACTCTCCATTCAGTCGATACAAGTACAATGGCTGGTACAATTGGTGCAATGGCTGGTACAGCCGGTACAGTGGTTGGTTCAGCAGGTACAATGGCTAGTATAGCCGGTACAATGGCTGGTACAACAGGTACAACAAGTACAAGGATTGGTACAACCAATACAGTGGCTGGTACAGTAGGTACAAGGGCTAGTACAACAAGTACAATGGTTAGAAATCATAATATATGATTAAATACCCTTGCCTTCAGTATTTCTTCGCGATGGAAGCCTCCAAAACAGTCCCCAACAGCCGGTATTCTTCATGGGCAGCGTTCAAGAGAGAGAGAAAGAGAGTAGCCATCATTAGGGCAGCCTGTAACGGTGGTAGAGGCTAGTGTGCAGGAAGAGAGCCTCCATTAATGAAGAGAGAGGGCTCCAATTTATAGATTTGGGCCTCCCATGAGCTAAAATGGCTACAATGACAAGTGGAGAGCCACACAATAGCTGGAGTGACAAGTGTGAGGCCACTTGTCTCACTTTGATTCACTTTCTGACAAGTCACTTTGATCCACTTTCTTGCCACGTGTCCCAATCTAAGAGATGGGTTCTCCCATAATCTTTACCTCTAAAAATATCCCAACGAGTAGACATTTTGTCATAGGCACTTTGCCAACTCTTGGTATCTGCTCAATTCCAGATGTAATGACGCGAACATAATTTCCATCGGAGTCGGGCCAAAAATAGCAACTCTTCTAAATTTTAGGAGTGTGGTCCTTTGTATTCTAGGATAATCCCCCATTCCCAAAGCTTGTACTTTCCAAATATTTAGACATCCTGGAGTCCACCAGACCCCTTTCATACTGGGAACTGTCCAGGCTATTGACATTGGATAATCCCCCATTCCCAAAGCTTGTACTTTCCAAATATTTAGACATCGTGGAGTCCACCAGACCCCTTTCATATTGGGAAATGTCCAGGCTAGTGACAGTATAGATGGGAATCAGTATGTCGACCCCAACCACGCATAGCAGGGGGGACTAGAGGAAGTTGGGGGGTAGCAGTACTGTTAAGGGAGGACTTACGGGAGGCAGTACATGTGATGCATAGAGGTGCAGACGCACGCTACATGTGGATCAAAGTGAGCACAAATAGACCTCGGGACATTTACATTGCAGTATGCTACTTCCCACCGGCACATTCCAGATACGCTACGTTGGGAGAATCACCATATATGCTGTTGTAGGAGGACATCATGAGATTTGCGAGCTTGGGAGATGTACTACTAATGGGGGACTTTAACGCACGTACATGCCGGGAACAATAAGCTCTCTATGCTACGGATGAGCGCATGTACTGCGAGCTAGCAGCGGATGAGATAGGGATGCAGAGATCTGCCTAGGACACAGGAGAGGTGACAGAATATGGGAGACACTTCCTAGCTTTGTGGAGTGCACATGGGCTAGTTATCTATAATGGCCTATCCCGTTGGCCAGGTTCAGATGCTCTCACATGCTGGAACAAAAAGGGAGGAGCCAGTACTGTGGATTATTTGATGGGCTCACCTACCTTGATACATGATATACAGGATCTCTCCATTTTGGGCAAACCCATTGGGATAGCAGCAGACCATGCATATTTGACATTTTTTGTGACTTGTGGATATGTTGAGGCACACCACCCTCTAGTCATACTAGATACCCAAGATATCACTTTACTCGGGAGACCTCTAGGGTATATGGCAGTGCAGTATATGATGGTCTGTTCGCTCTTGACCCAAGCAGTCCACTTGATGAGCTTACGAAAGAGTTGGCAGAGGTATTACATGGTTCAGCAGCATATGCTTTCCCATATACCCCCCCTCTTTCTAGTCCTCCTCGCCATACAGCCCCACAGAATGGTTGGTACGATGATGAATGTCGTGAGACTTGTGACCGCTTGCAATGGGAGATCACCCTTGGCATCCACACACGTAGACAGGCTAGAACGCTCTCTAAACGCCTTGTGCGCAAGAGAAGCGGGATTACCTGGCCAAGCTTGAGATGGAGATATACCAACTATTTTTGGGGCATGACAGCAAGAGGGCGTGGAAGATGTTCCATGAACGACAGCCACCCACACCTATCACAACACGTGAGGCATGGCATGAATATGCAATAACTTTATATGAAGTACGAGGGCAGCCCCCCATCCCTCATCCGTCAGCAGCTCGCCCGGATCATATTACTTTTGTCACCATTCGGATGGTTTTGGATGCTATTGACAGACTACGTAATGGAAGAGCCTAAGACCAGGATGGTCTGGTGGCAGAACATTTTTCACATGCCAGAGATGAATTGGCACCATTGCTAGTACACATGTTTTAACAGGGCCATTTGCGAAGGTTTCCCATACAGTTGGTCGGCACATACTATTGTACCTCTATTTAAGAGTGGTGACCCCATGATACTAGGGAACTACAGGACCATCATGATTGGCCATTGCTTGGCCAAGATATTCGGATCTATTTTGGATCGAGAGCTGAGTAGATGGGCTGAGACACATGGACTCAGAGCACGTGGGCAAGCAGGTTTCAGACGAGGTTTCACGACTTTGGATCACATATTTACCCTCAAGGCTCTCATTGAGGAGGGATGAGCACGGGGGAAGAGGATATATTGCTGCTTTGTGGATTTCTGCAAAGCCTTTGACACGGTGCCACGTGCCAAACTCATGAGGAGATTGCATGACATTGGTGTTCCCGAGGTGATGTAGTGGGGCATTTATGCATTATATGAGGCGGTGATAGGCAGAGTATGGACTCCCGGAGGCATGTCGGATACAGTGACTAGCACCATTGGGGTGAAGCAGGGATGCCCACTGTCACCCACCCTTTTTGGACTTTACATTGATGAGATATCCGACTACATTGATAGGATGGGGGGGCAGGGAGCTAGTCTGGTAGGGGTTTGGATACCCATACTGCTATATGCCGATGACATTGTACTTATTGCAGACTCCCCTGAGGGTTTGCAACAGCATTTGGATGCTTTGCAATCGTTTTGTGCAGATAGGGACCTCACAGTGAACCTTGGGAAGACTAAGATTATGGTCTTCAATACCGCACAGGCCTGGGTGACTAGATCCGACCATCAGTTCACTTTTAGAGGTGAATCAGTGGAGTACACCAGATCATATGTGTACCTAGGAGTCACATTCAGCGGACCACAGTTCTCTATGAGGCAAGTAGCAAAGGCTAGATTGGCACGTGGGTATGCAACCCTAGGGGCACTAGAGAGATAATGTGCCTACATTCAGTTTCAAGAGCCGTGCACCAAACTCTGGTTGTTTGACACATTGGTCACACCTACACTCTTATATGGCTCACCCATATGGGGACCCAGCCTCTACCACACGAGGAGGGAGATGCTTGTCGACCAGGTCGGATCAGAGAGAGATTTCTATGATGGATGGCAGGTACTAGAGAAACCATTGGTGACTATGATCGCACGCATGATTCGGAGCAAACCATCGGTACCTCATGAGATTGTCAGAGCAGAGATAGGAGGCGCACCAGTGGTTATCGAAGCTTTGTTCTAGTCAGTGACATTTTTGCAGAGGATATGGGAGCTCCCTAGACAGAGATACCCACACCTAGCACTTATCTCTTCTAGGCAGTTAGCAGCAGGCGACGATACATGATGTTGGTACGCCCAGATGTGTACTTGGCTGAGATTACATGGCATAAAGATTGATGCACTCCCTCCATTTGATTACAGCTTGGACTGCCCCTTCTTGGACCTTAGTCGCTCTGAGTAGAATAGGGTGATTAGGATGGACATCGTGAGGCTAGATGCAGAAAGGACATGGTCCAGCCCCCCCCTACCACTAGGCACGAAAATGGCCCACTATCGGGACCATTTTCTACATCTCTCCCGAGATGGCCTTGTGAGACGGTCTACATACATGGACACCCATCTCTCACATGGCATTCGCAGTGCCATTGGACAGATCCGTACTTCATCACATCAGCTGAGGGTAGAGACTGGCAGATACGAGGGGATGAAGCCAGAAGACTGCATTTGTCATCTATGTCACCAGGAAGTGGAGTCAAAGGAGCACTACATATGCCGATGGACTGTGTACTATGAGATACGAGGGAGATACTGGTGTCTCTTCCGAGAGGGTTTTGGACCATTACGACATGTGATGGAGTTTGAGGTCAGAGGTGTTTGGGGCTTTTCTTATTGGAGCTCAGACGCCATGGAGAGGCTCTCCTACGAGCCAGGATAGCACACCAGGACCCACCCCGCCAACGAGCCATGACAGATTTTTTCAGGGCCAGGACCACCCCGGCAGATACGACTAGGACCTCCACTACTCCCTCGGCGAGCCAGATGTCCCATAGACGTCCTTTAGGAGGAGTCACCCTTGACAGAGCCATAGCACTTTGTCGAGTGAGACGCCCACACTTACCAGGACCTCGTCCACGGCCGCTTCATCACCGGTGGATTAGAGCCATCATCACCTGCCACAAGAGACGACTGCCCTGCCACTTTAGTTTCTCTATCTTACAGCACCCCATGAGAGAGATACTGAGATGAGCAAATTACACCAGTCTTATGTTAGTTGTAGATATTATACACTTTTGTTGTACCTCAGTAGGAGTATTTTCCTTTCATAGTTGTTTAGGACTGTTTTTAGAACTTTTTTAGTCCTTTTTGTCTTACTTTTGATGAGACACCATCAGTTGTGTACTATGTTTTGGTCTCATAGGCCACTTTGGCCTTTTGCAGATGTTAATATATCTTTCTTTCTTTCTTTCTTTCTTCCCCTTCCACCAGGGCAGCCCTCTCTACATGGGCTTCATGGGCAACCAAAGATGTTTCACGAGGCACGTGGCATGTGAATTATGAATCTGTGGCCCAAATGCATGTGACCTCCCCAAAACTTTGTGAAGTTCATTTTGGAGGTTGCAATCATGTCACAATATCCTGATGCTTGGCTATTTAAGGGCAGCCCTCTCTACATGGGCTTCATGGGCAACCAAAGATGTTTCACGAGGCACGTGGCATGTGAATTATGAATCTGTGGCCCAAATGCATGTGACCTCCCCAAATTATGCAATGTCTCACCACGAGACAACTCACTCTCTCCATGATATACATCCTTTGAATCCACAAGGCCATCATGTCGCCCACTAGCTCCAACATGCACATACTTGTTGCCTCCTGTCCCAAGAGGAGTAGATGCATGGCGAGAAGTGATTGATACCTCTTCCTTGTGTATAAAAGACCTTAACCGTTGAGATGCTGGGTCTCCCTGCTTCAAATGAGGTGGATTCTTGAATTTCTCTCCTCCTTTGAGAACACCCTTGCGGATAAGATAGGAGAGTGCCAACTCCCTTGGCTTCTTGCCCACTTCACGAGCCATAGACTTCAGTCCTCAATGCCTTGGGCTCATCCTCATGCACAGGCTCTTTTCCACGGGATGGCTATCCCATGAATGCACTGTCATAACCTCTCTCAAGAGGTTGTGCCTTTCAAGCAATGCATTGAAATCATGAGAAGCACTGGACTGGCATCTGGAATTTGGCACTTCCAAAGGGTTGCCTTAGCTACCCTTTGAGTCAAGTGTCTGTATTTGCTTTCGATCTCAAAACACTGTCTCCTCTTGAGAAAGAGAGACGACCTAGCTCTGATACGAATGTAACCGCTTCCTACAGGAGGCCTGACAAATCGGAAGATAGGATACACATATTTTAGATCACTTAGCTAAGTCAAACAATGGACAACACTTGTAACATTAAAACTGAAAATAACAAAGAACACTTGACACCATCACCGGGGCTGGAAAGCCCCCCCCCCCCTCAATACTGTTGTATTTCTTGGAGTATTTATTTGTACAAGTGTTCACGTCCCTAGGCTAGATTTCTCCATAACAAGGAGTGAATACAACTAGTAAACAATGAGACGTTGTCGGTGAAGAATTGGTTGTCGGAGTAGACCAAGTCACAGGTAATCTCCCACATTCACTGGGTGAACACCTGCCCTCACTGGTCTCCCGGAACCGTGCATCAACGGCATGCCCGTACTAACGCCTGGCAAGGTGAAACACCGCGGAGGGAGCAATATCTGGTGCTCCTGAATGAGTTTTGCTCCATGTTTTCCTCATACCCCAAATGACCTTCACTGGCTCCTCCAAAATATGAGGACGTGGTCAGGGTAATCATGGGAAAAAGTCACCGTCTTGATGGCCTTACTTAATGAAGGCAATAGGGTGTGCTATTTTGCTTGACAAAACTTGTTTAAACAACATTTAATTTTAATTATTACTGAATCTGAAAAATACAAACATTAATACCTGACAAATATTCAAATTCAATTCCTAGGAGAGAAGCTCATCCCCTTTTTTTCTTGCACTCCCAAATTGTAGGCAGATCTTGGCAACAGTAGATGTTGGAAAGCAATTGGTACACTTGAGGGTACAGTCAAGTACAGGTTGGTACAGTAGGAACAGGCTGGTATAGCAGGTACAGTAGGTATTGCAGGTACTGTTGGTACAGCAAGTATTGCTGGTATAGCAGGTACAGTCGGGTACAGCAAGTAAAGGAGGTGCAGCCAGGTACAATAGGCGGGTACAAGTACAAGAGATGTAGTCGGGTACAACATGCGGGTACAGCAACTACATGAGGCGCAATGAGGTACAACAGGCGGGTATAGGCTACTAATAACAAGGCGGGTATAGGTTGCTAATAACAAGGTGGGTACTTTCCTTCAATCACACTCCCACCGACCATCCACGTGTGGGGGAAGAAGAATTACTTCATGCAATAATAACTATAAATGTTATTAATGATGTTGGGCACCCACATGAGAGCAAATGTCCAGCCAATGTTTAAATGTGTGTGAACACCCAACCTTATAATTATTAAGGTTGACATTACTTGAAGGATTTTACGTTTGAAAAGGCCAGAAAGGGTAATACTTACCACCTGTTCACACGCCACACCACAGCACACCCACGGTACACTGGGAGCGTCCCTGTCCAGTGTACTGGCACAACATAGCAGGCAAACACACGAGAACAAGTCATGCGAAAACAAGTTTATGCATGCAAACATAACTGCACGTGCACATGTAATGGACGAAATCTCCCTTTCATGAAACTTGTACAAAGATTTCTTGTCGGGCACAAAATTGGCGCGACAGAAATGTGAAGTCTTGTCCCATAGGCAAAACACAAGTCCTAGCACAGGTCTTTCCTATGGAGTGACAATCCCATAGACAAGGTCGGCACAAATATCAGTCCTACCATGGGGTGACTGTCCCATGGATAAGACGCAATCCTGGTCATACATGGGTGGCAGCAAACAGACTCCGTCCATATGGCACACTACTGGTCACACACGGGTGGCACACAACTGGTTCCCGTCCATGTGACACCAAATGACTGACCCTTTCACATGGGGCACACTGGCCTGGCCACATGTGAACATGGTACAAATCTGGCTGCTCTATGGAGTGACAGTCCCATAGAAGTGGCTCCAGAAATGGAGATGGACCAAATGGTGACAAATGCCACATGCACCATGCACTGAGGTGCAAGTGACATACTAGCTCATCAACAATATTATTCTTATACAAAAATTTAGTACCCTTTTTAGGAATATTTGTCGTTTGTTGTGACCCCATTGTGAGCCCAGTCTAGGACATGTCAGGCATGAGCTACGTAGGTCAGTTTCCCAGTCTTAGATGTCAGGGTTAGTTCCTTAACCTACTTGGAGAACAAGCATTTAGGTCATCTGAGGTTAGGGCATGTGAAGTCAGTCCCTTAGGTGCATTTACAAAGCATGGAAAAGCAGGCCAGCCCATTGGCCAAGCCTTGGGGCAGTCCTATCTCCATTCGGCAGCCTTTCAGGCCCTACAATACCAGTCGGCCAGCATGGGCAACCTGTAACAAGCAGTCAGTCACAGCAATAGGAAGCGCATCTGCAACAGTGCAGATATGTATACTTAAAGACCTTGGTCTTTTACATGCACCTAGTGCTTCAGTCAATAGGCAGCCCCCCCGAAGATTGCTTCAGCAGTCAGCCTTCAGTAGTGAATCTCCCTCAGCAGATCTGGGTGTGCATAAGGGTATTAGAAGTGGCTTCAAACCGCTTGATGGTTCAGCAGACATCCGGTCTACAACGTCCTTGCATTTGGCAGTCTCTGTCAGTCAATTCTCAGTAAGTTCTCTGCATTCTAACAGTTCTCCAAAGTAATAAAGGTGGTTGTGGGAGGGGGCCCTTTAGTGGTATATTGGGACCCAATCTGGTGTCGTTTTTGCTCTCTTTCTCTCTTCAGTTCTACCTCTTGTGTATAAACGATTTAAGTGGATTGTTCATGCTCACTACATAAAGGTATAAAGGTCTTGCTGTGTGTTACACGATCTAGCCAGTTGCATGTTACATACAAGGTGCCTAATAAGGTCTAGGACAAACATGAACTTCAAAACTTATGTAGAAGCTTCTGCATTTTGTACGTCATATGGTACACGTGTTGTATGCAAAGTACTGTACCAATCACAAGGTTGAGTACAAGTACAAATGCCTCTATACAAATTCCTTTTTAGCTGCATGGCTTTACATTTTCTTCATGCTTCTGTGCTTTACCACAATCCACCTTTTGTTTTTGAGAAGGCTACGTGTGGTATCCTTTTTTGAGCAGTCTTGCATCCATGAAAGTGCTGCCTATCTGTGTACACAGGCAAAAACGGCAGCTGATAGATGGGAGGTGACTCATTCTGACTTTCTGACACCTCCGGCCATTAGTGATGCTCTTAAAGTGTTGAAGCGTCTCACAGATGTTGGTGTGGTTGTGTCTGGAGGCTATCCTCAGGTAAAGCCTTCTTTTCATTTCCAGTCATGTAGCCAATGGCAAAACCTTCATCAAGTTAATGTGAGATGACCTTTATGTTTGTACCTTTGCTTCTTCTGTCAGGATAGGCAGAACGTTGTCGGCTTTCTTTAGGGCACAAGGATGCAATTTTTGCAAGCGTCGAGAAGGATGATGTTGGATATCCAGATGCAGTTGCAGCACTCAGGTTTGAAGGCCCTCCTTATTTTGTAGCAACAAGTGAATTGTATTGTTGTCATAATTTGATTTTTAACCATGGTGGGGCACAATGTAAGAGGCATGTCATTACTTGCTCTATGCGCAATGCTTGATATAAGCTCATATCTTCCTTTTTCAGCATCTTGGGAGACTTTATGTTTGATCCAGCTGTGCACAGCGATTTTCTTGGTGCTATTTTGGGAACAGGCATTGCTCGAGAAAAAATCGGCGACATTCTTGTCCAGGTTAATTACAGTATGTGGTGTATGTGGATGTACGTATACACGCATGACACACATAAACAAACATACATACAAAACAACAGTATATAAATGACAATATACATACAATACATAAATGATAACATACATACATACATAAATGATAACATAGATACAATACATAAATAACCACATACATACAATGCATAATTGATAACATACACACAATACATAATTGATAGTATACATACAATACACACAAACTTATGCACCATACATACAATACACACAAACTTATGTATATGTATATATATATATATATATGTATGTATATGCATATATATATATATGTACACTCACACACACACACATATACGTACATACATACATACATATGCACATGCTTATATGAACATACAATGTACATACATACATGCATGCATACATGTATATATATATATGTATATGTATATGCATATATATATATATATGTACACTCACACACACACACATATACGTACATACATACATACATATGCACATGCTTATATGAACATACAATGTACATACATGCATGCATACATATGCACTTACAATGTACATGCAAACACGCACATAAAATGCATACATACTTCACAATATATCATACATACATGTCAACATTAGCATCATCATCATCATTATCAGCCACCGTAACATCATCATTATCCACAACCTCATCATGTAACATTGGTATCAGAGCATCTAGAGTAACCAACCTCAGTGTAGTCTAGAGCATGTAGTATCTTCAGAACATGAGAATATTATGTCCTCCTACCCTGGACTAGCTAGAATGCATGGTCATTCTAGTAAGCCACTCCCACCCAACCTTCATCGCGCATCAGGTCGGCTTACTAGAAAGACCATGTGTTCTAGCTAGTCTGGGGTGGGAGGGCACAATATTCTCATGTTCTGGAGATACTATGTGCTCTAGATTGCACTGAGGTTGGTTACCCTAGATGCTTTGATACCAATGTTACATGATGAGGTTGTGGATGATGATGATGTTGATGATGTTAATGCTGATAATGATGATGATGCTGTTAATGTTGATGATGACATAGATGCTGACTTAATTGCCGAATAATTAGGGACTAAGACTGTTCATGCATATGATTAGCCATGGCACGGGCATGCACGTGACAATTTGAAGGCCGGATTGTGAGCTGCCCTTTTTCCACTAAGCTTATATGTGACTAGAAAATGCTTCTTTGTCAACTTTCTTGGTGAGGTAGACCTCCAGATAGAGGCAATTCTTTGCGAAAAGAAAGTATTCATTGGTGTAGGGCTTTTTAGCATTCATTGGCTGCACTACATCCAATAAAAGCATACTTCCTCTCCAACTTTGGTGCAAGGCAATGTAATCTCCTTTCCAGAGGCTGTCAGAAGATACAATCTGGGTATGCATCAAAGGTATGTATGTCATGAATTAAGTTCTATAAAAGTATTCATTGGTGTAGGGCTTTTTAGCATTCATTGGCTGCACTACATCCCATAAAAGCATACTTCCTCTGCAACTTTGGTGCAAGGCAATGTAATCTCCTTTCCAGAGGCTGTCAAAAGATACAATCTGGGTATGCATCAAAGGTATGCATGTCATGAATTAAGTTCTATATTGCAAGATTTCTAGCGGGTGCCTCCACTTGAGGATGAGGAAAGATTAAAAGACTGGAAATTTGATAGGCAACTTCTAGGGTACTCTCCTTTCTCTTTCCATCACCTCACGGCAGCTAGAGATTATAAAATTTTGCTTCCTTCACCTTGGATACAAACACATTTATGGCATGTAAACAAACCTCTTCGTTGGTGGAAGACCTCTTTAATTGTAGTTTGCAAGAGTAAATTGTCTCTCAAACGATGACTTTTCTTGTGGAGATGGATTGTGGGTGCTTTCCCGGTTGGCATCTTCTTAGCTACGAGAAACATTGCACCTCTGCCTCTTGTAAGAGGTGTTCTCATTGCCGAGAGATAGTTATTCATTTGTTATGGAGATGCCCCTCTTCTCGTGCTCGCTTGGACAAACTATAAGGGCACTTGAGATTGCGATTTCCCAACAACTTCGGGAAATTCTTCTGGATGTTTGGCCGCCTTTTTCACCCTTGCCAGATTAATCGCTTTTCCTTTCTTAGACCAGATACTGGGCTTTGTGGACGATCTACCATGCACGAACTCAGCTGATTTTCTGCCATAAGGAGATCATATGCTTCCCTTTTTTTAGGAGGTCTCTTTACCTTTCACTATGAGATTCCTTTGACCTCGGAGATCTTTCCTCTCAACACCTGGAAGTGTTTTTCCACTGTTTTTGATATCTGTGTAGTAGGTGTCCCACCTTGGGACAGCTATGAATGTACCATACAATCCTTAATAATGTAAGGCTCCACAAAAAAAAGTGTGTGTGTTGGGGGGGGGGGGGTGGCGTTTCTAGATTCTCCTTCGCTTCCCTACTTCCTGCAGGTTGCAACGCTCGTGTGTGTGTGTGTGTGTTCCAATCGAGTGAGCTTTGTGTGTGTGTGTGTGTGTGTGCAGTTGCATGTGCATGCGTGTGTGTGTGTGTTTCAGTCGAGTGAGCTTAGTGTGTCGAATTGAACAGCCAACTGCTTCGTGTTCTTGTTTCCCCTTTGAAACCCTAATCCTAGCGCTTGTCTATGTCGGGCGGGAGGAGCCTTTCTACTGGGGAAGCGACCTTTTCCTGAAAACCGTATTTCTTGTTGCTTCTTGTTGATTGTTGTCGCCGGCTCTTGTAGTGGGAAGTCACCTCTTCTTGCTCTTGCTGGATGTTCTTATGCAGCTGATCCCTTCCCTTTCCTCCCCCCCCCCCCCCCCCCCCCCCCCCCCCCAGAAAGGAGACTTCAATTAAGTATGAATTTTTTTACAAAATGGAGATTTCACACCAAGCAAGGTGGAGATCTCAACCAATCAGGAGCCTTGTGTTGCCAATAGGGTCCCGAACGAGAGGATGTGAAAAAGATACCAATGTCCCACTCTCATAAACTGGGTGCGCTTCCTCTTTGCAGCCCTCGAAGATCTCTGGATTCTGGCCTAGGTAGCCATTATGGTGTGAATAATATCACTCCAAATCCTGCAAAGATACTGAGAAACAAGAACGGGAGTACCCTCAATGGCCTCAGTGTATCTAGCCTTCCAGATATTCCAGGCTGAGATGCTAGCAATAATCTCCCAAGAACTGTCTAACCTCTGTGCCGGAGGGACAAAGTGTGAAAGTGGCAAATCCTGAAGACAACACTGCTGAGCAACTCCTTGCCTAACCATAATGGCCAAGCTCCTGTCAGTCCGCTCGAACCTCAGTTGAGACCCAGACTGTGTCAACCAAATGATAGAACCAAAAGAAATGATAGCATCCCTCTTAATCCTACCAAAGAGGCAGCTGATCCCTTTCCACTTGCTGGTCACCTAATCTTGTTCACAGCGGCCTCTGCTTCTTCTCAGCTTCAAGGCTTTTTTTTTTTTTGTGTGTGTGTGTGTGTGTGTGTTCCAGTTGGTGATCTGTTTGAGAGTGTGTGTGTGTGCGTGTCAGATCATTTCCATGTGTGAGCTTCTCGCGTCATGGATACACATGAATAGGTAATTCACTACGAAAGAAGACATGAGAAATCCATTGATAACACGATCCCAAGAAGCCAAGGCATGAGGATCTTCTATGCAGTTTCTTTACGATGTCCTGCATTAGGATTTTTAGGGGAGAAGCCTAAACCCACACTAAAGTGCACTATCCCAAAGAATGTAGTTCTTCCCAAAGTAAAGTTCTCTAAACTGGCTGTGATATTCTTCTTTCCGGTCCTGGTGCCCTTTGCAGAAGATGTTAGGCAGTGGTTAAACACGATGCTTTCGGGATTACATGTAGAAGGTGTCTACCATGCAACCCATGGTTTTTATGAATGGTTAGCAGATGGTCCATGTGCTACCATGGACCCCTACAATTGACTATCAGGCGCTTGTGTGGCATTGTTGTCCGGTTTCGGTGGAAGTCGTTGGTTTCCCTGTCGTTTTTTGTGTTGCTCTTCCTGGCGCAAAGTCTCAGCACAGTTATCTGCCCCCCAATGTCATGGGTAATCGTAATAAATATTGTGTTTTGTGGGACACGAATAAACCAACCCTTGAATCGATTAGTATGGAAGTAGATGTTGTGCTTATGGGGGAAAAATTGTTAGAATTGTACATCTCAGTGTTTTGGGGCTTTACCATTTATCTGGGCATTTTATTGTATTTCTCCTATTTAATTGTCCTGTGAGTAGTTGGCCAGCCCTAGAGGTAGTCGGCCAGCTCACTGATGCACTATATAAGGAGTTCCCCATTATTCACTTCTTCATCCATTTCCCTTGCACATGGTTCAACACTCAATTGCTGGCCATTGCCATTGTAAAGCTTTACTGCTGTTATAAAAAAGGTGATCTTGTCCAACTCTCTCTTATCTCCTTTGCACTCTCTCATATGTTTACTGTTTATGCTTCCGCGTGTGCTATCTCCTTCATGGTATCATACGCTTAGGTCCAGGCTGCTCCAAACTCTGCAAATTTGCCCACCTTTCCCTCCTTTTGCTGTGTGTTTTTCTCCACATCTCTCCCGGCTGCAGATTTGTGACAACAGTGGCTGCGTTTTCAGGTCCAGCCAGCCGGCTGTTTGCTGTAGGCCAGTTTTGGTGGCTCCGTTTTCTCCTACAGAGGCAATCCGGCCAGTTCACTTGGCTGCGTTTTCTTCTATAGAGGTAAAAGGTGGAGTCGTGGCTGTGTTTTCTGCACCGGCATCCGTTTTTGGTGAGTTCTTTGCATTTGGTGCTACCAGACAAGTGGCCCTGCATTGTCTTCTTCCTCCACGAGTCTCTGCCCTTCTGGTAGGAGGTTCCCGGTGGATTTTGGACTGTTTTGCTGTTGTCTCGCCTCTTTCTCTCCATGGTTTGAGAGGGGGACTGATTGTTCCTCGTGCCTTGCTTCGTTGGAAAGCACTCGAGAGAAGCGTTTGAGAGCTGAGATTTGTTCTTTGCTGCTGTGGATATGGCTCCCCCCTGTACGAGCAAAGATGACAAGTTGAAAGGACCCAACTACGCTCATTGAAGCTTTAGATGCGGGTCTGGTTCATCCACAAGGGTTTGTGGGACATTGTTCAGCCCACTGAAAGGAAGCCCGAGCGCCCTCAAAACTCCAAGAGGTGGACTCGGGATCAGGAGGATGAATTTGCTGTGGAATTACAAGACTAGGAGAATTGGGACTCAAAGGTGCATTCTGTGCTTGTGTGGACCATCACCGAGGAGGTCTCACTGGCCGTGCAAACTCTCTCCAGTGCTCATCAGGTATGGTCAAAGTTGGAGGATCTCTTTGCACAAGATTCATCGATGAGGGCAGTTACCTTGTAGGGACAGCTCTACGGTTTGTTATTTCCTGAAGGAAATTCCATGCAGTCTTTTCTCATGAAGGCCAAGGTTATCCATGACCAGTTACTGGCTATGGGTGCTGCTTTGTCCTCTTCTCAGCTGGTTGCTCTTATTGTAACATGCGGAAGCTTTGGGGGAGATCGGTAACTTCAATGCTAAAAAATCAGCACACTTTTCACGACGGAATTAACGCACAAAACTGAATGAAGATGTGCAGAAAATAGAGAGAGAGAGAGGGAGAGAGGAGAGGACATAGTATTGGGTCCCAAATACCCTTTGTAGGGCCCCCACCACGAATGGTGTATTTGCTTTATTAGAATGATGTAAATCTGAAAAGAAAATACAGAAATCTTGACCTTTCTTGGCTGAGAAATCTCTGCCCAAATCAGCATTAAATGTTGGAAAATTTCCATAAAATCTGCGCATCTCTTCCTGGCTGGCTGGGCATCAGGCGCATGCTTCTACATGGGCTGGACATTGTTTTGCAAACAGTATGGGGGCTAGGCAGCTTGTATGGGCTGCCCCATACCTGCCCTACAGCCATACAAAGGCTGCATCTCCGGAATGTTTGCCCTTAGCCTGCCCCTAGGGCTGTCCTACAGCCCCTCCATGGCTGGTGGGTTCAGCCAGTGCCTTCCTGGCCCTCATGGGGGTGGTTTCACACTATTCCCATGCCCACACTAAGACTTGGGGTAGCCCTATGGGCTGGCCCCTATTCCTAAAAGCAAACCCTAACTATCTACACAATGATCTGGCATCCGGTACCATACCAGATACACAGAATCACTGACATCATTCTAGAGGGAGACTCACAGCGCGGACTGGCACTGATTCATGTGCAGGACAGTACACACCTGACCTTGGACTTCTGTGCAGGACAATGCACACCTGACCTCGGACAACTGAGATGGATCCCTGGCTGACTCATCTCGGACTGGGCTCACGTGGGACCAGTTTACCATCCCAGGTCTTGCACCTTCTGTACAGAAATGTCTACGTGGCATCCAAGTGCGGGATGCACGTGACACTTATCCTCACCAAGCTTCCTCCGGACTATGATGTGATTTCTCGATCTTTGCGGTGCCAGGTCACATCCACTTAGTTGTTCAAAATTTCGAACGGGGAACTGAATGTTTGGATCCAATCCCCAAAAGAACTGCTTGAGCTTCTCCTCCTCGGATTTCCCCAACTGTTGAGCTGATGTGATCACCTTGTTGGAGTGGGTGAGCACAGGGGAACCTTTCTGGGTGAGTTTGTAGAACTCATCTTCAAGATTTGTCATGTACTGTGGAGGTAGAAACCTGGTCTTCAAATCTGACACAAAAGTGCCCCAATCATAGTCCGGTAAGCCCGTGTACGAATCTATGTGCAAATGGGACCAATGTTGCCACCAAGTAACTGCAGCACACGTGAGGTGTGGAGCCGTCAGATGGACTTTGTCTTGGGTTTCTGTGATTTTTGAAAGAGGAAAGTGGGCAACAAACTGGTGGTACTCGTCGTCGTACTTTGTGAAGTTTGGTGAGGCACGGATAACTGTTGTCGAGGCTATGGCTGGGATTGTCGAGGATTGAGAAGGGTGGAAAGAAGTTAACAGAGTCCGGAGTGTCTGTTGGAATTGGTCCCTCGAGTCTTCTCGAGCTTGTCGCTCGTGGTTCACCTTCGCTTCGAGCTACGTCCGCAATCGCTCCTCTTTGGCCTTGCATTTGGCTTTCTCTATTGTTGTCTCTTGCTCGGCCAAGGTTGCCTGTAATTCTGCTAGTTTTTTTCCATCTGCACTCTTTCGAGTTGAATCTGGAGTTGCCGTATCTACTCCTTTAGCTTTTGGTTGTCTTTGTCTTCTTTTTGCGGAAGCGTTTCTTTGAATGGTTCTTCGTCTTTAGTGATGTCTTCGGAGCTTGATGCCATTGTGGATGGGCGAGTGGTTTTTCCCGATGTCAGCTTTACCATCCATTGGATGCCCTCACCCTAGGTTGTCTAGTTGAATCACGTCCCAAGCTCTGATACCAATGTAGCATGCGCCAAGCTAGGACCATGTGAAACAACGAAGCCTTTCTTTAAACCCAAGTTTAGTGATTCTTTAGCAATCCTTTAAAACAACATACTTGAATCTGAAAGAGATGTAGTAGAGACGATACCAGATGGGGTCTTGAATTACCGATTGAAGGCCCCCCCTGCAAGCAGAAGTATTTGCTTTATTTCTTCTTTTGGAGAACTGTATACAAGCTGAACTGTGTCCACAAGACTGAGCGGACAAACTGACTGATTGACCTCCAAACGCAAGGACAAAGTGGCCAAATGCTGGGTAGAACTGTGCATAAGCTTTAGGGGACTTTGAAGTATCTTCGAGAGAAATACACCGGCCCGAGACTGAGGGAAGGTGTGCTGAATACGCCTGAAGAGATATAGCTTCTTTACCTTGGGTTGACAGCACAAGTAGGACTGTAAGTATGCACAGGCAAGAGCGTAGGCACATATGCTTGACCTCTGATGATAATCTTTGGTTTTTATCTGATGATTTATGGACTGATCTGACCCTGTCTTTTTATACACTTCAGGGTGCCCAGTCGGCTGCCCATAAAGCCTGTCGGCTCTGGCAGAAAATGTCTACAACTTACATTAAAGGTTAGTCGGCTGCATCAAATGTTTCACAACTAGCATTAAGTGCTAGTCAGCTGCCAACTGCTCAAGACTAACATTAAATGTTAGTCGGTGTTGGGGTAAAGGCATAATGCCCACCCTTATAGTGTGTACAAGCCCATAAGTTATAGTACATAGTACACTTAGTACTTTTAATGTACTAAGTGCACTATGTGTACTAGTGCAATATACATGTGTGATAGGGGAGTCACACACACATCTTGGTGAGTTGACTTATCCCCACAACTCTCTCTCTCTCTCTCTCCCTTGTTCTCTCTGTGTATGTCTCCCACATGAACTCTAACCCTAATTAAATCTCCCATTCAACTGGTATCAGAGCCTTAAGCTTAACTCAGCAGTGGAGCAGTCGTACTGGTCGTGCTGAATTCTGATCTGAGGGTCGCCTTGCGTTTTCTTTTGGTCGCCTTTCTCTGCCCAGCCAACAGGCGTGGGCTGCTCAACTGCTGCCCAACAGCTGGGCGTAGGCAGCCCAGCCAGCGTGGGCTGCCCATTCAAACTCCAGCCAGTAGCGTAACGAAGGGCAGGCGTGTCAGGCGCCTACAGCAACCAGGCGGACACGTAAGCCAAGGCGTAAGAGCTCCGTTGGGCGTTCAACTGGCTACTAGGCGGATAGGCGGGAGCAAAGGCTTTTACGACTTGACAAGAGCCGACAGGCTGCGGAGAGTCTGTGAGCGAGCCGGGACAGCGTTGAGGAGCTTGAGGACCCGCCTTGAGGAGTTTTCGCGCGCAGCTGGAAAAGTCGAGTGTTTTCCGTGTGCCTACCTCCCATCGCTTGCGCATGCATTTTGGTCACCTTCAGCAAAGCAGTCCCGCCGTTCCACGTATCCACGTATCCGCCTACCTCCCGTCGCTTGCGCCTGCATTTTGGTCACCTTCAGCAAAGCAGTCCCGCCGTTCCACGTATCCAACTCCAACGTAGCACGTGGTCTAGGGCTGGGGCAGTCGTGAAGAGCCTTTGTGCGAATTCTAGTTGCCTGTGCGCCTACAAGCAACAGCATCAATAGCAGCACCAAATTCATCAACCCCTTTTTCTGCAACAAAAAATCAGAAATTACAAGGTATCTTGCTTCAATTTTTTTTTTGGGACTTGCAATTGAGCAGGTACAATCATCAATTGAGCAGGTACAGGTGCCAAATTGCTCAAATTTTGAGCGAAATTGGCAAAATTGGGTGACATTGGTCACAATCAGGATCAATTTGCAGGAAATTGGATGTCGAAATTTGGGGCTTTTGATGTATTTGTGCAATTAAGCATTCATACATGCTGTATGATGTGAGAAATCGCACATTCGGGCAAAATTGCAGCAAATTGCAGTGCAAATCAAGGGGCTTTTGTGCCGATTAAGTTGATTTGCATGCAGGCACTCGCAGTTGATGCTTTGGGCAATGTGTTGATGCCTGACAAGCACTCAATGTGCCTGTAAATCAAGGGGCTTTCATGTATTGCATGTATATGTGGCCAGGGGGAAGCACTGTGAAGACTCTGGATGCCTTCATGTGCGTCAATGTACCATGTATGATCAGAAATTGATCTTAAATCAAGGGGCTTTTCAAGATTTTATGCTTGTTGAGCTCGGCAAAGCAGCAGGCAAGACTTTTATGCCTTGAATTCTCAGAAATCAGCTTGCAGTCAAGGGGCTTTTGCCCAATTTATGTTCGGGATTGTTGTATGCAGTGTTCGGGACTGTAAAAGTCTGATTTTCACTCATTTGGACAGCCAGGAGAGCATTTATTGCTATTGTACTTGCTGGTACAGATTTGGCACAGCTTTGTGCAAGTTTTGGCATGGTTGCACATTGATTTGAGTGAGCAAAAAGTTCAATTTCAGCTGCTGTACTTGCCGGTACAGGTTTGGTACATCATTGGTGAGCACTTAGTACTGTTGTACAGTACTTTGGAAGGGCAACAGAGCACATTTAAGGTGCTGTCCTAAATCTGCAGCAACCAGATTTTGGTGATTTCATCACATACAGTGGGAGTAGAGTTGCATTTGTGCTTCCGCAGTGGGAGACATAGCTTGGGAGAATAACTGTGAGCACTTTGTGTGCTTTTGGTGCAGTGTTTGCACTTTTTGCAGGGAGTCAGGCATTGACAGGTTGCATATTGCTATGGCAACCACGGGTGAGAGCTCTTCATTGCTTCACATCAAGAAGCTTGAAGGCTCACATAACTATGATATTTGGCAAACCCAGTGCTATAATGTGTTGCTCCAGAAAAAGCAGCACAAGCCTATCAAAGAAAGGGGTGTAAAGCCCGCTTCTCTTACTGCTGAAGAGTGGGAAGATATGGATGAGCTAGCAAGATCTACTATCATGTTGTCTGTGTCAGACTCTTTACTTTTCAGCATTCGTGAAGAGAAGACAGCTTGGGGAATGTGGCAAAGATTGCAGGACTTGTATGCCCAGCAAAGTGCCTCAAGTAAAAAGTATTGGTTGAAGAAACTCATAGGTCTTCAGATGAAGGAAGGGGCGTCTATGACAGCCCATCTAAATGAGTTTAATGGTATTGTCAGCCAAGTTATAAATCAAAAGTTGGCAATGGACGATGAGTTCAAAGCCACTTTTTTGTTATGCACTTTGCCAGAGAGTTGGGACACATTCAGGACAGCCACTAGCAATTCGAATGCTATGCTGTCATATGCAGATGTTGAGGGTGCTCTTCTTCAAGAAGAGATGAACAGGAAAAACAACTCTGTTGGAAAGTCCAATGCAATGAATGCACGTGGGAGATCCCAACAAAGGGGTAAAAGCCAAGAACGGGGAAGGAGCAAGTCCTGCACCAAAAAGGACTTGGAATGCCATTATTGTGGCAAGAAGGGACACATTAAAAAGCAATGCTACAAATGGAAAAATGATCAAAAGGAAAAGGGAAAAGGCAAAGACAAAGACAAAGATGAAGCCAAAGATGTAAAGCCAAAGGGCAAAAGTGGAGTCAAGATTGAAGAAATCAATGTGTCACATGCACGTGACAGTGAGGATGAGGTCCTATTCACGTCTTCACTTGATGCCCATTCACTTCTTACAGGTGGTCATGGTATGCACTCATGGATCATTGATTCAGGTGCCTCCTTTCATGTCACAGGTTGCAGAGACTTGTTTGTCAGGTATACTGCTGGCAATGAAGGAGTAGTTTATTTGGGTGATAACCATGCATGCAAGATTCTTGGCAGAGGTGATGTGAGGCTTGTGTTTTCAGATGGCTCACAGCCTATGCCCCATGATGTCAGGCATGTACCTGAGATCAAGAAGAATCTGCTTTCTACTGGGCAGCTTGATGATGCTGATTATGTTACCACATTTGGTCGTGGAAAGTGGAAGATTAGTAAGGGCTCACTGGTTGTTGCCAGAGGCTCTAAGGTTGACACTCTTTACTTCATGCATGCTGGTGTTTGTCACCATGCTAATGTAAATGCAACCGAGCTGCCGGAAATTTCTATGTGGCATAGCCGGTTGGGACACATGAGTGTCAAGGGAATGGAGCAATTGTCTCGTTTGGGTTACTTGCCTTCTCTAAAGTTTTCAAGTTTTCAGTTTTGTGAGCTTGTATATATGGCAAACAACTCCAGTGCCCCCACAAGAAAGCTCTTGGACAGAAAGATGCTGAGTTAGAGCTTGTGCATACAGATGTATGTGAGATGCCTCAGCTTTCTTTGGGAGGGGCAAAATACTTTGTGTCTTTTATTGATGATGCCACACGCAAGGTGTGGGTTTATCCTCTTCGTTTGAAGAGTGATACATTCTCAGTGTTTCAGAAGTTTGTTGCTCATGTTGAGAATCAAACTGGCAAAACACTGAAGGCTTTGCGTTCCGACAATGGTGGAGAGTATATGTTCAAACAGTTTCAGGACTTTTGTGATGCTAAAGGCATCAAGAGGGAGCTCTCTACTCCTTATGATCCTCCACAAAACGGGACAGCAGAGAGGATGAACAGGACCATTCAGGAGAAGGTCCGTTCTATGTTGTCACATGCTGCGTTACCTCATGGTTTTTGGGCTGAAGCTGTTATGACAGCCGTTCACCTTATAAACAGGTCACCGAACACGAGGCTTGGTGGGAAAGTGCCAGTATGGACAGGGAAGCCTCCGTCATACAAGCACTTGAGAGTGTTTGGTTGCGTTGCGTACGTGCACATACGCAGGGAAATGCGCACCAAACTTGATCCTAAGTCTCACAAATGCATATTCCTAGGATATGGTGACAGAGGTGAAATGGGGTATAGACTTTGGGATCCCGTGAATAGAAAGATTATACGCAGCAATGATGTCATTTTTGATGAAACATGCATGTATAAGGAGCCTGCAAGGCAACAGGAGCCTAGCAGAGTCATCTTTGATGATGATGGACATCATGGACAACAACCAAGGGCTGTAAATCAGCCATTACAGCAGGAAAACCAGCCCTTAAATGGTGCTGAAAATGGTCCAAATGGACAGCCAGAGATGGCAGAAGATATCCCTATGGATATGCCACAGTTAGAGGAGATACCGGGCATGATTTTTCAGCCTTATGGCATGGAACAGGAGCCACCAATAGGTGATATGCAGGCTGGACAGCAACCTGCAAATGATGGTCATTCACAAGACCCTCCAGAGCCCCTGACAGGTTTGTTCCAGGGGTTGACTACTTGATGCTTACTGACTGTGAGGAGCCCTCATGTTATAAGGAGGCTTTACAGAAGGCAGACAAGGCTCTTTGGGAGCGTGCCATGAAGTCAGAGATGGATTCTCTGCTCAAAAATGGAACATGGAAGTTGGTGCATTTGCCTACAGGCAAGAAGGTTTTGCCATGCAAGTGGGTATACAGGCTCAAAGTTGCACCTGATGCAAAGCCAAGATACAAAGCCAGGCTAGTGGCTAAGGGCTTCAAGCAGGAATATGGTGTGGACTTTGATGAGATCTTCTCTCCAGTGGTCAAAGTGACCACACTTAGAGCTGTGTTAGCTTTGGTTGCACATGATGATCTGGACTTGATTTAGATGGATGTGAAGACTGCTTTTCTTCACGGTGATCTCCATGAGGAGATATATATGCAACAGCCAGAGGGTTATGCAGTAAGTGGAAAGGAGAAGCTTGTATGCAAGCTGAAAAAGAGTCTTTATGGGCTCAAACAGGCACCAAGGGAATGGTATCATAAATTTGATACATTCATGAAATCCCAGGATTTCAGGAGAAGTGACATAGATCACTGCTTGTACACCAAGAAAGCTTTGGATGGCAGTCTATTGATCCTCATCTTGTATGTTGATGATATGTTGATTGCCGGGAAATCTCGTAAAGAGATGGATGCCTTGAAGAAGAGGCTGCATCAAACCTTTGATATGAAGGATTTGGGTGATGCAAATCACATCTTAGGTATGCGGATACTTCGGGACAGAAATCAGCATGTGCTGTATTTGTCTCAGAAGGAATACATTGGCAAAGTTTTGCAGAGGTTCAATATGGACGGGGGGAAGAAGACTAGTACTCCTTTGCCTCCATATGTGAAACTCAGTGCTATGGACAGCCCACAGTCAGATAGTGGCAGGGCTGATATGGCCAAGATTCCGTATGCTTCAGCTTGTGGCAGTCTCATGTATGCCATGGTTGCTACTAGGCTGGACATTGCATTTGCAGTGGGAGTGGTTTCTAGATACATGGCCAACCCTGGCAAGAAGCATTGGGAAGCAGTGAAAGGTGTCATGAGATACCTGAAGGGCACACAGGATATGTGCATTTGTTTTGGCAAACAGGATGCATTAGTGCATGGTTACACGGATTCGGATTATGCCGGTCATCCAGATAACCGGAAGTCTACTACCGGTTATGTGTTTACATTCACAGGAGGTGCTGTGTCATGGATATCCAGGATGCAGAAGTGCACTGCCTTATCTACTACAGAGGCCGAGTATATTGCAGCCACAGAGGCTTGCAAGGAGGCATTATGGCTATCTCGGTTAGTGGTTGATTTGGGCTATACAGGTGATATTCCATTGTTGCATTGTGACAGTCAGAGTGTCATTCCGTTGGCCAAAGAACCCTGTCTTTCATGCAAAGACGAAGCATGTGGATGTGAAGTATCACTTCATCAGAGAGGTGATAGAGAACAAGCAAATTCAGCTTGTTAAGATTCACACGGATGACAACCCGGCTGATCTGTTGACAAAGAGTTTGCCTCCGGAGCGGTTTGCTCATTGCAGACACTTGATGGGCATTGGATGAGGCTAGTTTCAGCCTTGATATGGCCTTGTATATTATCATGTACATGCTGATTTTTTCTTTTCCTTCATTTAAGGGCACTTTGCCTTTAAGTGGGAGGTTGTTGGGGTAAAGGCATAATGCCCACCCTTATAGTGTGCACAAGCCCATAAGTTATAGTACATAGTACACTTAGTACTTTTAATGTACTAAGTGCACTATGTGTACTAGTGCAATATACATGTGTGATAGGGGAGTCACACACACATCTTGGTGAGTTGACTTATCCCCACAACTCTCTCTCTCTCTCTCCCTTGTTCTCTCTGTGTATGTCTCCCACATGAACTCTAACCCTAATTAAATCTCCCATTCAGTCGGCTGCCTGTGCCAGTCCTAGCTGACTGGCCCCAAGACCTCAAGGGGTCTGGCCGACTGCACCATAGCCTCCCAAAGGCTGGTCAGCTGAGCCTAAAGTATGGCTAAGGTTTGGCTACCCCCCTTGCAAGGCAAGCCCACCTTGGGGGCTGCCTTGGGGCTGGCCCCTTCTATATGAAGTGCAACTACATGCTCCTAATGCATCTACTGCTATGGCTGACATCCACATACTCTTGAATGATGAACACTTGCTGAATTCTCCACAGTGGGTTAAGAGGACTGATCTGACACTCAGGCTGGGTAGACTGACCTACGTAGCTTGTGCCTTACATGTCCTAGACTGGGCTCACAAAGGGGTCGCGGCATACGACAAATAAATCCTAAAAGGTACTACTTCTGTACATGATTCTTGCACTGTTGATGAGCTAGTTTGTCACTATGTACCACAGTGCATGGGTGCACGTGACATTCCCTCTTGCTTGGCTTGGCGGTAGGTTCATAGCTTCGAGATAGTCTGCCAATAACTGTGGATCCTCTAGGAAGAATTCTTCATCTAGCCAAACGGCTTCATGGGTCCCTCGATCTTTGAACTTTGCATAAAATTGGCGAAACGTCGTCTAGAACCATGCTTCCAGCGATGTAGAAGGATCTGCTTAGGCTCTATCACGTCTGCTTCATTAACCATTTCTGGTTGTTGCTCTTCTGGAACATTCTGCAATGAAGGTCCAATATAAGGCTTTAAGCCTTTTACTCCTCTTACGGTTGTTCCTGATGGTGAAAGGATAGACGATTGGATTTTCCATAGGGCTGATCTTGGACCTTATCCTAGTTTCTCTCTCTCTCAGGTTTCGGTTGCTTTGATCTACAGGTTGATTATTATTTATGCACCTTGGTTTGTCGATCAAGTTATTAAGATTTGGCTCCTCACTAAGACAGGTCGTGGGTGGAAACAAAACATGAAGAAAATCTGGCATAGTAAATTGCCACTCAAATCTAGATTATTTTTATGGCGATGCTTGTTGGGAGTGCTCCCAGTTGGAGAATTTCTTGAAAAAAGACACATAGTTGCTGCGAAATACCCTTCTTGTCGTTGCATAAAGGAAACAGTGATGTATCTTCTTTGATCTTTTCCAGAGACCAAAATTTTCCTTCAGCAAGTTTCACATCCTCTTAAACTTAGATTCCTAGGGTATTCCTTGTCTAGATTTTTTTTTGGCTTTTTGGCAGGTGGCCTTCTATATTGGATCATGCATGGCTCTTTCTAATCCAGACTAGATATTGGGCTTTGTGGACAATATGGCATGCAAGAAATCAGATTGTTTTTCATTCTGTAAGGATTGCATGCTATCACTACTTTCGTCAATCCTTGCGTTAGTCTTTGTTTGACAGCATCCATCTGCTTCAGATCGATGATGGCCAGTTGGCTTTGTTTTTTCATTGTTTTTAACTTGTGGCGTTGATGTGTCACGAGAGACCTGTGTCCACAGCTCGTCCGAACACACCACCGTAGGGAGGGCTCTATCAAATAACACCACAACACCAGCACAAACACCAGATCAAGGTACCAATCCACTTAGCTGATGTCTCTTGTCCTTCAGCTGACACAGTTGGACACTTGAATACTCTCTAAACCCCTCAAACTGATTCAGCTGACTTCTCGAGCTATCCTCCCAAGTCAGTCCTGACCACTAGCAGTTCTGATCTTCACTCTTAGATCCTCAACTGACCTCCTCTGACCACCAGTTAACCAAAATAGCTTCCAGCTGCCACTTAGCCAATCATGTTGCTGACTGAAAACTGAATCAAATAGCTGCTGATGACCCAAGTCAGAATTATGTCCGCCAAGCTTCCTCAATGTTCCTCCAACCTCAGCTATCTTCAAAAACTTGCTTCAGAACCTCACAGAACCTATCAGTCCTCCCCTGCTGACTCCCTGCTGTGATGACTGAAATCTGACTTAATTACCTCAGCTGACTCAGCCCTGAGTTAGATCTCAACACCCCAGTGTCCACTGACACCTCCAAAATCTCCAACCCCATGAGGATTCAACTCCACAGATCTAAGGCTGACAACAGTTGATTGTCTGCTGACCTTGGAAGTTTGGAACCCTTTTCCCCTTCAATTCTGCCAATCTGACTGTTGCTGACTGACTTAAAATGTGACAGTCAGATAAAAACCCTATATCACTTCCCTTCAACCCAAAAAAAAGATATCTACTCTTGTACACTCTCAGCCGACTCCTTCTGAGGCTGACTTGAAACATCTCTTAGCTGACCTAGACCACCATCTAGCCCACAACCTTTCAGATTGACTTCCGACTATGTTCAGATTGTCAACCCAGACGTCACATGCTTCAAACAAGACAAGATCAACTCTTTCATAGCATCAGCTGACTAAACCAAAGTTCAAACATACAGCTGACTCCAGCTATATGTTTGGTCGACCCAGACTTCACAGGCTTCAAACAAGACAAGATCAACTCTTTCATAGCATCAGCTGACTAAACCAAACATACAATTGACTCCAGTTACTTTGGAACATCCTGCTGACTCACAATTTGAGCCGACTGACTCAGACATGATCAAGCAAACCTCAGATCTTCACTCACACATGGATTCTTTCAACAATCTCAAAACCAAACAACAAAAAGTAGAGCATAATCAACTCATCCATCCAAACACATAAGGAGTCTCTTGCATATAGATGATAATTCAACGTGTCTCAACAACCTTGTGACATGGGGTTCAAACTGAAATAGAGAACACCAAGAAACCAAGGGATCCTCCACGAGATTAACCCAGCAAGCTCTACAAGCCTTTTTCTTCAATTCCACAAGAAACCAACATCAAAGGGATATGTGGCCACACTCTGCAGACTTCCACCATCAAACACAACAGAGAATTGTTGAGCAAAGCCTTGGGTTGGTCCAAGTTCTAACAGAGTTGCACTTGAGAGATCCTAGGGCACCAACCTCCAATGCGCCTCTCCTTGTCGACAACTCTCCATTCCTTATGCAACAGCCCCTTATTCCTAAGGTTCTAACCATACTCGATGATTTATTCTTATTCATGGGGTTTTGGGAGGCATATAAATTGGGCACAAAAAACCCCCATCATAGTTTGCAGAGCCCCTGTGGTTAGAGCATTCATGCTCAACCACTATTTTGTGGCAAAACCTTATTCAAACATTGCACGTAACTGCAACTCCTACTGGTTGATTCTCCACCTGGATCAAACGACATGTTCATGGCCATTTCATGCATCATATCTTCATCAACACAGCTTACAGCGCCTCCTTGACTACTCTGCAAGTCCAAGATACCACCTATAATCATTGATCTCACATCAAGCACTAATGGGCTCTTATAAAATCCCATGGAATCACCTTGCCTCAACATTCTGACTCAGCATATCAGAGGAGTCCATAGGAGCATCCAACACGTCAGCCACATCTTCACGAACATCATCATCAACCAAAGGCAGACTGTTACATGTGATCCTTAACATAGCAATCCTGGGACATGCATGCTGCCCATTCACCTGTACTTCTAGCTCAAGCTCCATGTCTGGCTTATTCTCACAGAAATCATTCATGTCCCAGTCCTTAGGCATACTTACCACCACATCATCTAAGAAGCCAAAAACAAGGTTATCTTGTACATCACTCTCCACAAGCTCTTTAGGTGCATCCTCCACCACTGCATTCTCAGCACTCTCCAAGCCAATGGTGTAAATACCAGGGTTCACAAGCCCCTCCAATGCATCATCTAGAATTTCCATCACTTCTTCGTCAACCTCTGGCTCATTTCCATGGATATAAGACCCCACACACATACCTTGTTGTGTCTTAGCAAGGCCCAACACCTCATGGGCATCATCAAAATCACCTTCCTGGCATACACAAGGAGCACATACCTGCTTGGTATCCATATGAAAATCCAAGATATCATCAAGCTCAGCATCAAACACATTATCAACACTTTGCACTGGGTCTACCACATTATTATCACACACAATCCTCTCCATCTCCTCTCCAACTTTCTCACATGACTCATGGTTACCACTTCCTGATGAACAATTTGACGACATTATTTGGCTCTCCATCTTCATGAGCATCTCTTCTTGCAGACCAACACTCGGCTCCTTTGGTCCTACTTCTGCACATAGTTGCATAGACAAGCCCAAAAGGTTTAGATTTGGCTCCAGCATGTGGACCTCTTCCCCATCATCCTTTGAACTTAGTTCCTCTGTTTCCGAATCCTCTGTAGAGCTGGTTTCCTCATCTTCTTCTTCTTCTGATGTACTACTCTCCTGAATCAGCTCCCTTCTCTTAGCCATATCATATCTAGTCTCCTCACAGGCTGGTCCAACCCCAAAATCAGATGTCCCCTCCACTAGTCTTGTCCTGCTCTCATTGCAATCAGCCATGGCCTCCCAGGAATTAGTGAGTATGCTTCTGACTTTGCTGGCATCACATGTACATGTAGCTCAGCTTCTTGTCCCAAAACAGTCGCCTACAGTTTCTTTACAATTCCTAAGCATCTGACCCTTGCATTGTTTGCCATTCATTCAGATGGTGCTCCAACCTTCAGTCTCAAAGCCTCCATTGTCAGCTGGGTCATCACACACACTTGAGCACCACCATCAATATATATACTTTTGGGACTCTGTGCTTATTCACCTAGGCATCTATAACTGGCAAATAATCTTTATCTCCTTTCACTTGCACTACATTAATCCGATCTCCCTTTTTCTCTTTCTTGGAGCCTCTTGTGCTGACCAACTTACTCCACGTCCTCCTAAGTTTGGGACACAATTGCAAGGGCTGGGGCCAAGTTAGATTAGGTCCCTTCTGCTGAAGATCTCTCATCAGGTCATATTCCTCCTTATGAACACCTAATGGAAAATCTTGCATGCCTATACGTCTCGTAGACCTGGTCTTCTTCTTACCCTCCTTAGGATGATCTTCCACGTGCTTTCCTTTCTTCCTCTTGGATGGTCCTAGCTCATCCTCTATCTCTGCACCTCTAGTTCTTTTATTGGCTAAAATGTCTGCTTCTTCATCCACTCCAATCAAGTTTACTTCTCCTTGTCTAGGTTCATTTCTTGGTTGTTGCTGAACCTGTGGCACCTATTGATTTGGCATCTCCTCCCCTCTCCTAGCATTCTGCCTTTCTTCTCTTCTAGGTGCCAAAGGATAAACATCACCTCCCATCCTCCTGGGGTATGGGCACTGAGGAGATTCTCAAACCATCCATGTCTCCTACCCTAGGGGCATTCCTATCTCCTTGCAATAGGTTCAAGTTCAGATTCTCCATTTGCTGAGTCAGATGATTGATACCTTGCATGAGTTGATCAGTAACCACTGGGACTATTGGAGCAACTCCTTTTACTCCTCTCCCCGGGCACGGCTGGCCTTTCTTCAGCCTGTACTTCCCTTTGCTTATGAGCCATACTCTGGAGCTTCCACTTCTTCTCTCTGGCAATTCTCAAGGCTTCTTTAAAAGTTTCTGGCCTCTTCAGCTCCACTTTCTTCCTGAGATCTAGATCTGCATGAAGGGATTGGATAAACTGAAGCAGAACAGGTGGGTGCTGAGGTGCTCCGTTCCTAGGGAAGTGTCCCATGTTCCCCACAGGTCTTCAAAACGATCCACAAACTTGTCAAATACATCAGATAGATTATGCTTTAAATTATGAATTTCCTACCATAGAGCATCTAGGGATTCACTCTGCTTGTAATGCTACACCAAAGCCACTTTAATGTCTTCATATGCCTGACCCTGATTTGGCTGGGCTCTCCATGCTTGCAACCACCTTTTAGCATCCCCCTTCAACAACATAGACATCAATGTCAACTTATCTTCATCCCTATCCTTACCAAAGGTGAAGGCTGCCAATTCCATCCCTACCAAAAACTCCTCTGGATCTTCACCATCATGACCATGAAACATATGATAGGTCATCATGGCAGCCATCTCCACAGCTGAAAACTTATCAGATCTGTAAACAGACTGAAGGGTGCTTTAGAGCCCTCCTCAGTGGGGGCACCAAAACAATGATGTGTCGGAGGAGACCTGCCTCTATAGCCCTTTCGAACACACCACCATAGGGAGGGCTCTCTCAAATAACACCACAACACCAGCACAAACACCAAATCAAGGTACCAATCCACTCAACTGATGTTCCTTGTCCTTCAGCTGACACAGTCGGACACTTGAATACTCTCTAAACCCCTCAAATTGATTGAGCTGACTCCTCTAGCTGTCCTCCCAAGTGATCTTCACTCTTAGATCCTCAGGTGACCTCCTTTGACCACCAGCTGACTAGAATAGCTCCTAGCTAACACTCAGGTGATCATGTTGCTGACTGAAAACTAAATCGGACAGCTACTGATGACCCTAGTCAGAATTAGTCCGCCAAGCTTCCTCAATGTTTCTCCAGCCTCTACTATCTTCAAAAACTTGCTTCAGAACCTCACAGAATCTATCAGCCCTCCCTCACTGACTCCTTGGTGACTGAAATCTGACTTAACTACCTCAGCTAACTCAGCCTTGAGTTAGATGTCAACACCCCAGTGTCCTTTGACACCTCCAAAACCTCAAACCCCACCAAGATTCAACTCCACAGATCCAAGGCTGACAGCAGAGCTGACTGTTTGCTGACCCTAGAGCTCTTTTCCCCTTCAATTCCGCCAATCTGACTGCTACTGACTGATTGAAAATATGATAGTCAGACATATCACGTCCCTTCAACCCAAAAAAAAAGATATCTATCCTTGTACACTCTCACCCGACTTCTTCTGATATTCAGTTGACCTTGGCTAACACCTTTCTGACCTGAAAAACAACCCTCAGCTGACCTAGACCACCATCCAGCTCACAACCTTTTAGATTGACTTCTGACTATGTTCAGATGGTCAGCCCAGACTTCACAAGCTTCAAACAAGACAAGATCAACTCTTTCATAGCATCAGCTGACTAAACCAAACATATAGCTGACTCTGGAAGATCCTGCTGACTCACAATTTGAGCTAACTGACTCAGACCTGATCAAGCAAACCTCATATCTTCACTCACACATGGATTCTTTCAACAATCTCAAAACCAGACAACAAAAAGGAGAGCATAATCAACTCATCCATCCAAACACGTAAGGAGTCTCTTGCATATAAATGATATTTTAGCATGTCTCAACAGCCCTGAGACATGGGGTTCAAACTGAAAGAGAGAACACCAAGAAACCAAGGGATCGCCCACGAGATTATCCCAGCAAGCTCTACAAGCCTTTTTCTTCAATTCCACAAGAACCAGCATCAAAGGGATCTGCAGCCACACTTTGCAGACTTCCACCATCAAACACATCAGAGAATTGTTGAGCAAGGCCTTGGGCTGGTCCAAGTTCTAACAGAGCTGCACTTGAGAGATCCTAGGGAACCAACCTCCTACAAAATCCTTTGTCATCCCTGCACCCCTGCTCTGGACAAATCCAAGTTTTCCCACACGAATTCCCGCCTCTTCTTCACAAAACAATGTGTAAAGCTTTTATAGCTTTATTAACATGATTAAGACTTAATTAATGAACATAAGACAAATACTGCAGGAAAGACTGAGTTGTTTGCATTGAGACAGGAGCCTTTCTTAAATAGAGGTCGAAAGGGTACAAGTGAAGAGACACATCCCTGGGAAGGGGTGTGGCTCTTGAATTAACGGTTATGTTCTTTGGACTTAGGGATGTGTCTTTTAATGAATAGACATGTCCTTTGATAGTGACCCATGTGTAAGGGTGTGACCCTTCACAGGTGTCCTTTCAGTTAATAAGGGATTAAGGAGTAATTAAGGAGAGATTAGGAGAGTTAGTCACAATCGTGACATTCCCTCCCACTTAAAATAAGACTCCGACTAAGAAGAGATGGTTGAATTCTCGAAGAAGTTCTGGATATTCCTAAAAGTCTTCATCACTTTGCCAAGTAGAGTCGGAATCATCAAGATCTCTCCATTTAATCAAAAATTCTGTAGTGAGTTTATGTCGTGTTTCTTTCTGTCTGACATCAAGAATTGTCTCTGGAATTAAGAGTATGTGTTCATCTTCAATTTTTGGAACATAATCCAAAATATCTAAAACTGGAAAATCACCATCCACAAACTTCTTGAGCCAAGAAATATGGAAAGTTGGATGAATTCTACCCCAAGAAGGTGGTAACTCCAACTTATAACTGAGAGATGAGTTCTTCTTAATAATACGAAAGGGTCCATTATATCTTGGGCGAAGCTTTGGGAAGACTGATTTCACTGTCTTGTATCGATGAGGGGCAATATATAATAATAATACCAAGTTTCCTTCTTGAAATTCAATGTGACGACGACGCTTATTAGCTGTGCGTTGATATTGCTCTTGGACGCTGACCATCTTATCCTTAATCTGTAATAGAATATCTTGCAGTTCCTGAATGAGGTGGTCTGCTAAAGCCACTTTATGCTGAAGAACAAAGTTGGCAGGAATAAGGGGAGTATGGCCATAAGCTGCTTGAAAAGGTGTCATTCCAATAGCTGAATGATAAGAATTATTATAAGCAAATTCCACCAAAGGTAAATATTCTTCCCATGAAGCTAATCGAGGCTGAACATAATGACGCAGCATTTCTTCCAGAATCTGATTAACTCGTTCCGTTTAGCAGAGCTAAAGAGTAAATTTGTACCAAGAGACTTGAATATCGAAGTCCAAAAATGTCCTGTAAACTTTGGAGCTTGATTAGAAACTATAGATTTTGGCAATCCATGAAGTTTGAAGATATGTTGTATGAACAGTACTGCAATATTTGAAGCCTGGGCTGCTTTCTTGCATGGAATGAAATGTGCCATTTTAGAAAATCTGTCAACCACCACAAGAATCTGCGTATTGCCTTTAGAAGAACGTGGCAATGAAGTGATAAAATCCAAACTAATACTTTCCCAGCGTTCATTAGGAACTGGAAGTGGTTGAAGAAGACCAGCTGGAACTTGTCTGCTAGCTTTCATACGTTGGCACGAGAGACACGCTGTAACAAACTTAATAACATCTTGCTTCATTTGAGGCCAATAGTATGTAGCTGTCAAAAGACGATGTATGCCTGGGTGTGCAGCATAAGTGACCTCGTGATGTTCTTTCACCAATACTCTTCGAACATGAGTATCATGAGGTACACAAATACGGTCCTGATAATATAATAAAAGTTTATGGTTTTTGTTTTTTTAAATGTGTTTGTACACGTGGCATTAAAGCCTTATAGTCTTGACCTTTGGTTGGGTTTATTAGGTGTGTTGGGTTTTTTTTTTAAAATAAAAAAAATCAGCAAAGCGATCTAGCGCTTCTCAACGGCGGCAGCCGACTGGAGGGATTTCCACGAAGAGGTGCGACTACTCATGGGAGGGGTGCCAGTTCATGAAGGGGTGCCGCCTGAAGAGGTAAGCCTCCTGATTGAAGGCTTTTTTTTTTGTTTGTTTTGTCTCCTTTATGCAAGAGTGTCCTGCATATGGCTGGCCCGAACTTAATCAGCAAAAATTGGGAGTTGGGGGCTGAATTTGATGGGGCATTCTCTCTTGCTCTTCCATTCAACACTTGCTACACCCAATTTTAAGGTTTGGGCGGGCTAATTTTTAGGGTTAGGGTTAGGACTGATTTCAGGGTTAGGGTTAGGGTTTGGGCATAACACAGGGTGGAAAAAAGTTTGCTCTGATACCACTGTAAAGCTTTTATAGCTTTATTAACATGATTAAGACTTAATTAATGAACATAAGACAAATACTGCAGGAAAGACTGAGTTGTTGCATTGAGACAGGGGCCTTTCTTAAATAGAGGCCGAAAGGGTACAAGTGAAGAGACATCCCTAGGAAGGGGTGTGGCTCTTGAATTAACGGTTATGTCCTTTGGACTTAGGGGTGTGTCTTTTAATGAATAGACATGTCCTTTGATAGTAGTGACCCATGTGTAAGGGTGTGACCCTTCACAGGTGTTCTTTCAGTCAATAAGGGATTAAGGAGTAATTAAGGAGAGATTAAGAGAGTTAGTCACAATCGTGACACAATCACCGTCGTTGCAACGAACTTCAACCCAAATAGACAAAACAGCAAAAACCCATCCAATAAGCTTCCACAGAGCTTCATCACAAATCCCCCCTCTCTTCTGGCTTTCTTGCCCTCTTCTCTCATCTGGCTCTAATGCGTCTCTCCTTGTCGACTACTCTCCATTCCTCACGCATACAGCAGTTAACTGGAGTGACAACAGTAGTTCTTTTTTAGAAGGTGGCTGGCCATGCAACAGGCCCTTATTCCTTAGGTTCTAACCATACTCTACGATTTATTCTTATTCCTAGGGTTTTGGGAGGCACATATATTGAGCACAAAAAAACCCATCAGCATGCTCTTCAAGAAGTTTGCCTCACTTTTGAGGGCTTCTTCCTTTGTACAGTGAAGCAAGAGCGTCAAAGAAGTATTTGGAATCTCATAAACAACCCTGTCTGAAAAGATAATATGCATACTTTTTACTTCGTGTTTCGTTTAATTTGACCAGTTCTTATTATGATATAGAATGTGACTTATTATGGTTTTTTGAAGGTATACATAACTGGTTTTGTAGCTGGCCTCCTTAGTCAAGCTGGTACACTGTTGTTAATATCTTTTAAATGTGCTGGTGCAGGGTGATGTTGGTGCACAGATACTCATTGTCCCTGATTTGGCAGACTACCTAGTAGCTACTCTGACACAGGCAAGCCCACTACACATTGCCAAAATGGATTGTGTCATGGAAGCTTTCATTTGTTTGGTTGACCATTTCTTTCACAAAGCATAAGTGCAGAAAAGAAATAGAACATGCAACAGAGTGGGGCTTAACATCTATACTTTTGGTCTAAGACTGTTTGGATCTTCCCTTTATGCGCATTAAAAATAAGCTTTCATTTGATTTGCCTGTTTATGCACATTTTAATATGACAGTATGTATTCACATAAATGATGGAATGCCTCGATGCCGAGGCACACAGACGAGACAACTTGCATCAAACACCATGGTAGTAGTGTCATTGCTTTCTTACTCTTCACACCCTTCGACATGCAGTTGCAACTTTTCTTTTGGACCTTTTGTACACGAATATAATCATAGATAATTGCATATTGAGATTGCTTGGTGAGCCATAGGATTACAACCACCACCTACACCTTCAAGTAAACAAAATGTTTAGGATGGACTTTAGAAAAGGTTTTATGCAATTTGATTAGAAAACCTCATCCAACTGAGCTGTTGATAAATCATTTCCTGCCATATGGGAAGTCTTCAAAGAAATTTTGAGGGAATTTTTGACAATGTGTTTTTTTGTGAAGAGCCCAACTGGCTGCTCACAGTCAAGGGTGTCCTGCAAAGAAGTGGTTTGATATGAAATGCCAAATTTCTCCACAAAATGTCAATTGCATCAATTCTAGACATGACTTTGAAGCATGTCAAGCGGCCACACGTGAATTCCACACTCGCTACAAGGAATGCTGATCAGTACGAAGTCCAACAAAGGATTTCCTGTGCACAAAAGGAGGCCAAAAAATATGGGAAATTTTGGCAAGAACACCAAGATGAAATCTTGGGAGAGTTCATACTCAAGGACATGTAGTATCCAGCATTACAAATACTTCACTCCAAAGTGGACGCAGGACAAATGCTTAAGTATCAGCAACTCATTACTTTACTTCAAAGTGGATGTAGGACAAATGCCAAAGTATGAGCAACTCATAGAAACTTTCTTCCTCTTCAACGTGGAAGCAAACTCAAGGGCATGTACCACTCTGTAGAACAAATGCCTAAGTATGAGCAACTCATAGAAAATCTCCTCCTTTTCACCCTGGAAGACATCCAAAGCTCTTGTTTTGTGAGGCAGCTGACTTGCAAGGTTTTAGCACGGAGATCCTCAAATGGATTGAATCAATAAGGTAACCATTGAGCCATCATGGTCAGCTCCATCATGGTGGAGCTCGTCATGGCTTGCAAACTTAGGAAGTGAGCAGACAAGAAGAACAAAGGAGCATTGAAGCAAGTAGGTCTTTGACTTGCACATAGCACTGTTGACATTTTGGTAACTCAATGATGCTCAAAGAGAGTACACTGAGATGTAACAGGCCTGCACATAACATTAGACCATCTGGTAGCTCTAAGCATGCTCATGGAAGAGAGTAGAATTACGACTAATGAGCTGTCAAAGTTGTCCAAGGCTGCAAGTGTTTGTATGTTGCATGCAACAGCCACCTGTCTCACATCCTGTACACATTGTACTTCAGTATCTATGATCTCAAAAAACTGTCTCCACCTCCTGTTCGGGAGCCTGTGTGTGTCTCTAAAGGATCTCCCGGATTGGGAGTTGTCGCATAGAGGACTTCTGGGGCCCATGGGGTGGTGGCATTGGTGAACTGCAGCTGATGTTCTCTATCCAGGGTGATCCCAGGGGGGTGTAGTGCCCTCGCTGTCTGTGTTTGCGGTCTAGTCTGCCTGGGGGGCTTCCCAGGACCTGGTAGGCTGTGGGGCAGTTACCTGGTGTTACCTGGTGCTGCTTTCCTGGACCATCGAGAAGAAACTTGTGATGGGGGGCTGTGAGGTATCGTGGGTGTGTGCTCTGGCCTCTCTGAGGAAAAAATCTGTGTATGCGTGTAGCTCCATTAGGAAGAGATCCAAACACTGCTGGTAAGGGAAGTTGATAAACCTTGGATACTGGGCCACGACCAAAAGGCAGTGAAATCTCCCCTGAATCTCATAGTGTGTTGGACACCGGCAGATGTAGTGCTCTCTGTCTCAGCCTTCAGAGTGCAAAGACTATATATCCTGTCCCAATGGCAATGCCCTATTCTCACCTTGTCTATGGGATGAAACTCAGATCTACCTAATCACAATCCCATAGCATGGGACATGTGCCTATGTAGGTATCCATGCCTCTGAATGAAGCCATCCTCTGTGACCCATAGAAAAAGGAAACATAAAAAAGCCAAAGGGAATAGGCTGCGTACTACCTAGGTCCTATATGTATGATGAGTATGGAGTAGTAAGGCTAGTGAAACCAGTGGAGCTCATCATGGATCTTCCTCCTTTGTGACGCCATACAAGGAGGCAGTGTCCGTTGTCTGGGGTGGTGCCGCTGTATGGTGCTGGAGTATATCCTGGATCTGGAGCTAATGAGAGGATGGATCGGATCTGAGGCAATGTCCATTGTCTGGGGTGGTGCCGCTATTGCTGGAGTATATCCTGGATCTGAAGCTAATGAGAGGATGGGTCGGATCTGAAAGTACAGGGGCATTTGGCTTTCTGAAGGGGCTCTGGGGGATCCTTGATAACTCCATGTGTACGAGGAGTCTCAAGTTTGGATCATTGAAAGATCATTAAACCATCCAAGGAAGCAACCCAAGTGGCAAAAGTATCCGGGAAATCTACTTGAGGTATCAAGGAAATTGCTTCAAGATTAAGGATATTTTGAAGTTAACACCAAAAGGCCTCCATAATACCAACTAGAGAGTATTTGTTATATGCTCAAGGATTCTATCAAGACTCTCCAACTGACCATCTGACTCCGGATGACATGGTCAAGCGTGTTTCCAATTCTTATACAACTGCTCTGTAAAGCGCCAGAGTTGAGCCAACTCATGGTTCTTTACTGTTGACTTTGTAGGCCATATTCGTCAATCGGTCCACAATGACCCAAATTGAATCATGGCCCCTACTCGTCTACAAGATCTGTTGAGATAATTTGCCACTTGTTCTTGCAGTGGATGCAGCATACTCCCAGGTCACTGGGCACACTTCTGCACATAATCATCTATAGAAGATTTCATGTGCAGCCAATAGAAATGATGGATCATGTCTTGTCATAACATTATGAGTGCATATGCTAAGTGCCTTAACGTTAATTTTAATGCAAAAAACTAGTTAAGTGATATGCTAACATCATTGAGGGTACAAAATTTTTCCAAGGAACAAGTGACTGAGTAAAGGTGATGTAACTTTAAAACTGGTGCTTGAAACTGGCAGGTTCGTAAGACTCCAGTGCTATGTAAAGTGACTCCATTGACAGATCTTCAATACCACCCTCCCAGGTTAGATATAGTGTGTCTCTCTCAAGAAAAGAATATTTACTGGCTTCCTGACTTTTAATTCACATATGATCCCCACTTTCCAGGGTTCAGGTCATCAAGTCTGTGGAAGCCTCTCTCAGGGTCGATGCATTGGCAAGTGCGGGGTTCAAGATGTCCCGTTCGAAGCTTGTCGATTTAATCAGGTTCTACTCTTGATGGTGCATGACCATGTTCTTTGAATGGATTCGCACAATTGTGGTGCACCCAAAATGTGATTGCTTTAATTTTGCACACAACTCACAAAAGCTCCTTTGAGATGCAGTGCTGGGGATGTCCGCGTAAATTGGAAAGAAGTTAGCAAAAATGGCTTCACCGTCAAGTCTGGAGACATTATTTCAGTACATCAAAAAGGCAGGCTGGAGGTAGGAGCATTTTCTATGTTTGGTTTCAGCTTGTGGTTCGCCTGTGCATGCCTGGAGTTACTGTGTGTTTGTGATTGTTTTACAAGGTTGGACTAGAATGTGGCTGAATTATTGATATTAACTGGGTGGCTGCGCGTGTAGATTGGGGAGATCAGTACAACTAAGAAAGGAAGATATGCTGTGGAGCTTCTCCGGTACTTGTGACTTGCAGTTGAATGTATCATACAGAAAGATGGAGGCTTTTGTTGCTATGACTTTCGGAAGAGCTTGTCGTGCCAATGGAGAAATTGCCAATGAAGAAATTGACAAGGCCTTGCTTAGAATATCACAAAATTTGAAGAGATTGGCAAGGCCTTTCTTGGAATATCACAAATTTTGTCATTCTCAAGAAACGAGGAGCAGGAACTAGCAACCTGGAAATGATCTATACGAGGGGGCACCCAAGGCCCTTATGATTTGGTTTGTAGGTTGGCGTCAATGAGAAGCCCCATTCTGGCCCTTTGCTCTCTCATGTAATTAATGCAAACTAAACAAAAAATAACAGATGCAAACTACTTGAGAATCTAGCTGTTTTAGGCTTTGAGAACATAACAGCCCCTCCCGCTTTTGAGGGTTTTCAACTCATCTTCTTCAACCCATTTTCATTTTGTGTGGAGAGTAGCAACCAGATTCTGGTCTATGTTTGTGTAAGCCCTGGTGTGTAGAGAGTAATCAGGATGGGGGAAAGAGCTTCCGGTAACTTAGTGGTTAGGATGGGGGGAGAGGGCATTTAGACAGGGAAGGATGAGCAAGAACCTCAAACATGGGTAAGAATTCATCACAACACTTTGTGCCGACAATAAACAGGGCGTTCTTAAGCAACCTGATTTTTTGGTTGAGTTGAAGGCGGCTTTCAGAGGAAGCACTGAAGCAGCAGGTGTTTGATGGGCTAGGTTAGTGTCAGTCTTCAGAGTCCAGACTGTCCGCACATCCTGGAACTCGCCAGTCCGGCCGCCCAAGTGTGAATAGAGCTTCACGTGGAGTGCAAGCTACACAAAGCTCTATAAAATAGGTGGGGGTAAAGGTGGCACGGAGGACGTGGCAGGGTGAACCATAAAAGCGAAAAAAAAGACACGTCTCTTCTGACTTGTCGATTCTCAAGAAATCCACGTAGGAAAAAGCATTAATTATCTTTATTAGTAGGCGAAGCTTCACGAGAAGCTGCGCTCTTGTCTTATGCTTTCTCTCTAGATGTTTCGTGAGCTCTTTCGACGGTGACCACATTTCTTAGCAGGAACACATCGCTCCTCGAGAATGCGCACGCATGCGCACACGCACGCGCTGCCCACATCACCATTTATCCTCCTCGTCATCATCATCGCTGTTCATATATATATCACCAGATAGTTCTTATCTTCCTGTGCGCACTTTTTGTCAACCATCGCCTGCTTTTTAATTGGCCTTTTCCAAAGTTTTGGGCGTTTTTCAACGCATACTAATTCCTTAGGTTGATTGGTTCCAGAATCACCCATCAAACCCTTATCAGGGAAAACCCTCATTGGGTTGTCACACTTGGGCGCTGAGAAAAGTAAGTCTTTATCAATCTGCAAAGCCACTTTCGAAAGTATCTATTGTTTTCCTTATCAAGGGTTTCAGCTGGCTTCCTTACCCTCCACTGCATCACCGCCACCTTCAGTTCATTTGGGCACCCCCATTTCCTCCTCAACATGACCATACGTAGGAGAAGGGCCTCCAAACCTAGGCCCCATGGTTGTTCCTCAGTTACAGAGATTCTGGCCTGGTGGGCTGACCAGAACGAACTCTCTCAAAAGCAGGAAAACAATGTTGCAATCAAGGTCAGAAAAGCTCCTGCCAAAGGCTCCAAGAAGGGTTGCATGAAGGGGAAAGGTGGCCCTGAGAATTCCCATTGCAAATATAGAGGTGTCAGGCAGAGGACCTGGGGCAAATGGGTTGCGGAGATCAGAGAGCCCAATCGGGGAGACAGGCTATGGCTTGGCACCTTCTCTACTGCCAGAGAAGCTGCGCTTGCTTATGACCAGGCAGCAAGAATCCTATATGGGTCCTGTTCTCGCCTCAATCTGCCTGAAGTTACCGACTGTATGATCCTCCCTCTCCCGTCCTTTTGCCATGAAAAGATTGAGAAAATGAGCAGATTGGCAAATGTGGAATGCCAGAATGTCTCTACTAGGCCTGTGTGTTCTGATATCTCTTCTTCATGCATAACCATTGGTAAAGATGAAGACACGGATGTATCAGAGATGAGACCTCTCTTGGGAAGGGAAGAAGTGTCTTCTGGACTGATTGTGAAGGAGGAGCCAGAAGAGAGCAAACCCTCTGTTGTCCCCTTGATCGAAGGCAATGGAAGAATGCCTTTGGTCAAAGCTGTGGATGGTAAATCCTGGGGTCCTACCGAAGCTCTGCCTGCTAACCATGGGACGGCTTCTAATGAAACAGTAGCCTCAAGCAGGACTTCCATAGCTCCAAAAGATGAATATAGAATGACTTGGAGTCAAACAGTGCCAGAGAGAAATGAGTGTGAACAGAAAATGGGCTGTCTGGATTTTGACCCAACTGTATCGCTGTGGGACTGTGATGGTGCCCAGCCGTTTTCATTAAACGGGGAATTGCAAGAGTCAGATTATTTTGATGCAGATGAAATGTTAAAGCTGTTGGGCGAATCTAGTGTGAGCGATGGCAGAGCAGACTTTGCAGAGAGGCTTTGGGAGGAGCTCCTTTTGCAACCAAGCTATCAAGCTGAGTGTCGTGGAAGAGATGGTATCTCTAATGTCTGTTTACCGAATGTCGCTGATACGCAAGAGTATGAAGATCAATTGGCATCATTCTCAAGGGTTGGTGATGAAATGAGCTTAGAAGCCTCTCATGTAGGTGCTCTAGCCAATGAAGATGCTGACTTGTATTTGTTTCCCCTGCATGAAATCCAAAGTGTGCAAAGCTTGTACCAAGGTGGCAACCAGTATAATGGACGGCTCCTGTCTCTTCCTGAGCTGCAGCCTGGGCTATACTGATGTTGGAGGCAAGGGTCTTTGACTTAGGCAGCTGGAGCTTTCGTCTACTGGAAGTCTTTGTTTATATGTCATGTGCAGGTTGTCGCTACAGAGTGGGCTGTGTGTGTGCCATGCTCATGTCATGATTCGCATAGCAGCACGGAAAGTAGAGAGCACAAAGTACTATGACTCAGCCCAGACGTGTGGTAAGAACATGGCACTTACTCAGTCTCGAACAAGTCACAGGTTTAAGATTTCACATCAATGACCATAATGACAGTAATGTTATGTGGGCTTCGTGATTATTACGAAGCAGCAGCTTGTCTAGCTGTGTAAAGATTTTTCAGAGAAAAAATATAGACTCATTGATATTCTAATGTTGTATGTGATGTGGAGCAGTGGAAAGAGCCCTACCTCGCCCTGAGTGCATGTGCATTGTGGGGTTTTGAGTACATATGCCTCTGTGAATAATTATGTTACTAACGATGCTTCTTATAAAGCCAACTTTAAAGAACTGGTCTACCGTGCCGACGATGTTACATGCGCACAGTGTGTGTGGACAAAAAGTTATATTTTTTATTCACTTGGTAAAGATCTTGTTATGCTTTTTGTTTGTTTCAACCTAGGTATAGGAAATTGCATCAAATTATAGTTCTTGCTATTGCTCTTTCAGTTTGAACAATTCACTTCAGAGCAGGAGGTTAATGGACGTGAAATCTTCATAAGGGCTTGGAGTCTTGACCAGGAATAGTGGAAGCATGGTGCCCTTGGGCTTGGCTTTATTGAGCACCAGGAATAGTTGAAGTGTAGTAGCTTGGTTTTGATGTTTTTTTTTTGAGCAGCACACTTCAATCCAAGCATCCAACCAGGAATAGTTGAAGTGTAGTAGAGCCTGGTTTTGATGTTTTTTTTTTTGAGCAGCACACTTCAATCCAAGCATCCAAGCAAGGAGAGTTAATAATTTTCCGTAGGAAAAAGATGCATATGGGGTCTCAACCTTTTCAAAGCCATAGATTTTATTTGTACCCCTGTTGTGAAAAGCCAATTCCAAGGACCAAAATTCAACCCAAGTGCCGCTCTAAAGCAAGAATGCTAGGATATCTCTTGCTAGCAAGCTGGTAGAAACAACCTATTAGTGGAATGAGCAGTCGGCAACATCTTAAGTTACAGTTCGAATGCAAAACGGATTTTTTCACAAGCTCAACCCTGGGATATAGAAAGTTAGATCCTGCACCGCATCTAAGTTTAATCCATGAGATGGTAGATCTGGTGCATTCCAATATCTTACCAGGGGGAGGAGACCGGCCAGGATTCTTGATCTTGGGAATCAGAGTATTGAGATTGACTGTTAGTCACGTATAGGTCTACCTCTATCACGATCTCAACAAAGCTATAATGTCAAATTAATTATCAGTTGTTGCGTAGTGTAGTACACATAGTTACACACCACCACTGATAGCATGTTGACTAATGACCAACCTACATCCTCTTTATTCTTGAAAGTTCGATTCTTGATAAGTTCTCTTTTACAAGGAAATTCTTAACTTTGTCCATGGTCAACCACTTCAAAAGCGATGAAATTGAACGTCGTTTTACTTGTCGGTACCACAACCGGCTTAGCAATTTTGGATGGTGATTATTCTAGTGTCAACATAATTACCAAGGGTTGCTGGGGGGCTTGCGGAGCCCCACTTGTGGTCAAGATTGTCGATGGGAGCACAACGAAACCTTTAGGTGGTGTCCTTCAAGATGCAAAGATTAATATTTTTGAGCTAAGCTTCCATCGTACATTTGTGGTCACGGATTTTCAGAGAAGAGGGTCATCATACACTAAGATTCTCAAAAGGCCTTACATGAGAGGGAAGATTGGTTTTCAATTGGGAAAGCAATTACATTCACATACACAAAGGTAACTAGTCCTTCAAAATAAACTTAAAGACATGGAAGATTCATCGGTATTCTCCCCAATGACTCTAATACAACCGCTCGAACCATGCCAATTGATATCTATAGAGCTAACAAGATGTTGGATGGTGAAGATGAGGACCAAGAAAATGAAATCATATCCCTTCCGCGAGAGAGGTAACTTTGGAGCTATACTCACTTTCAATGGTCATAACGTCGTCATCTTTGACAATTGTTCGTGTTGCATTTCCGCGTGATCTTCAAGGTTTTCTTCTTTTGGATCTTTGGATATGGTCCTTTAGCCTTTTGAGGGGATACTATAGCCTTTGAGGCTTGTGTCTCAAGCTATTTGGTTGCAAGCTTCAAGGTTGAAGCATGAGCTTCCTACTTCTTAGTAGCTTTGGATGTTTCCTTGGAAACAGCCCTCATCTTGGTTTGTAGCCTTGTGATGGCATTAAGGGGGACTATATGAATAAGTCTCCCTTGTACGTTTAATAAGTTGAGGCTCGTCGAAGTGGCTAATGCTTCTGTCACTAGGGTGATTTTCACTATGTTGGCACAATCCTTGAAAGCATGTTTGAATCCACACTTGTAACATGTTCGTGTTTACAGAATGACACAAGGGTTTAGCACTGGTTTCGGGAATGGAGTTGGGGTACTTGGTGCAATGGCTCTATGAGGGCACTTAGCAATACAGTGCGATGACTCTATGAGGACACTCAACAACACAGTGCAAGCCCTTGCAATGGAGACATAGGGGTGGCTTGCGAGACATGTTATATCTCTCGCTCTTTTTTTCACCATAGCTTCACAAGGAGGCATAGTTGATTGATGGGGGGAAAGGGGGGGGGGGGGTTCTGGATATCCATATGAATCGTAGTGTCCATATGACTCGTAGCTCTACTATTCTGAACTCTCAGACGTCTGTTGGCAAAGTCACGGAGTATTGTTGTACTACCGTGTGGTTTCAAGAGGAACCGGTTGAGGTGGTGTGCCGAAGGTGAGTACAGGATTGATGGTGGTATGTACACACCTCTTGGTATAGGGTTCTGATAAATGTGGGCACTAGATTATGTGCCGGTTGAGAAGAATTTGGTATGAGATAGTGGTTGCTTGGCACTAGGAGCATAAATTGTGGTGCCTGGTTACCTTGGTACCAACAATAGGTTGTATCGTGGTTCCCATATGATACTGGCAATGAACACAATAGTGTTGTTGTCAAGGCCTTAGCAATGGACACTATGTGCTTGTATGGTTTTAGCAGTAGATTGCACCACCAAATTGGATCTCTCCACAAAAATAAATGCAGGTGTCCCTCTTGAGGAACATGCTAGGGTTGGCCTTGGGATTGGTGCTCGACCACTGTTGGCCTCAACGGTTGAGAAACGTTTTTGGCAACCCGTCCATACTCATGTCCTATAGTAGGCTACTAGATGGTGTTGATTGGGCACTCTTAGTTGTTGAGGCTTTGGATGATGCATCCCCTATCTATTGGTTTCTGTAGAGGACTTCTATATCATAATCTTACAGATTGTCTACTAGGTCTACTGCCTCACGGGGCAACACTCATCAAACATGTAGTGTGTAGACCTATAGAGATGGTCTTGAAGAGAGATAAGTTATCAAGTGTGCACTCACCCTAATCAAGAGGCCATGACATACCTATCTTAGTCTAATTAATATAGATCCAGTAGTAGGTCACTTAGAAACTAGACGATCTTCCATTATTAGGGAAGCACAACACATCCAATTCTTATTTTTTTGTTGACGAGGCTACCACTAAGAAAGTTGTGATATAATTGATCATATTTCAATGATATATATGAACATTTCATCTCAAAAGAGAGCACACACCGATTAAATCGCACAACACATCCAATTCTTATTTTTTTGTTGACGAGGCTACCACTAAGAAAGTTGTGATATAATTGATCATATTTCAATGATATATATGAACATTTCATCTCAAAAGAGAGCGCACACCGATTAAATCGCATTTTTGCAATAGCGAGAGAGGTGTCTCTCCCTGTATAACCTCATGTGGAGATACTTGGTTCTAGCAATATAATCTTGCATTGTTTCTCTCTCCTCTTTTTTGAGGCTATAAATTTGTGCGATGGGGCTCCATCTAGCTCCACATTTCATCTCAAAAGAGAGCAAACACCGATTAAATCGCATTTTTGCAATAGCGAGAGAGGTGTCTCTCCCTGTATAACCTCATGTGGAGATACTTGGTTCTAGCAATATAATCTTGCATTGTTTCTCTCTCCTCTTTTTTGAGGGTATAAATTTGTGCGATGGGGCTCCATCTAGCTCCACTACTGGGCGTAGTGAAAGTCGCACAATGAATGTGTGTCTCAAGATCTCATATTGTCAAAATGGGGGAATGGGCCCCGATCTTGTTTATGTAGAATCAAGGACAAAATCAAGCTTTTTAGTATAAAGGATGAAATGGTTGTCTAGAGGCCGTATATAGGGTGTGCTTGCATAGAAACATGAAGGTTAGATAATTCATGAAGGTTTAAGGCCCCAGACCCATAGCTTATAGCTTGAATCAACCATAAACTCTTGAATCCTTTCAACCTTATCATAACCAGACATGAAGTATATCCACCCTTATGGGCCACATGAGAGCCTGAAAATGGGGCCTACCCAGACATCAACAGACCTAAACCCGCATGAATGGAGATACTTGGTTCTAGCAATATAGTTCTACATTGTTTCTCCCTACTTTTGGTTGAGGTTATATATTTGTGCGTTGGGGCTCCATTTGGCTCCACTGGGGCATTGCGAGAATCACACAATCAATGCGTGTCTCAATATCTTGTATAGCTGGCCTTTTCATGTGGGTTTGCCTTTAAGACAAATTCTAAATGAGTAGATCTTGGTGGGATCATCAATCCTTCCTATGGTCTCACAAATTTGGGGCTCCATCTGGCTCCATTGGGGCATTGTGAGAATCACAATGAATGTGTGGCTCCATTGGGGCATTGTGAGAATCACACAATGAATGTGTGTCTTAATATCTTGTATTACTGGCCTTTTAATGTGGGTTTAGAGACCTAAACAACCATTGGCATGCTTCTTCTTTAAGGCAAAGTGTGAATGAACAGATCTTAGTGGGATCATCAATCCTTCCCATGGCCTTGCAAATTGTGAATGAACAGATCTTGGTGGGATCATCAATCCTTCCCATGGCCTTGCAAATTCGGTCAAATTTGTCTAAATATTGAGAATGGGACCTCGAGTTCCATCAAATTTGGTTATCATCCTTGAGATAGCCTCTAGTTATGTTTGTGGCAACACCTCTTCCCATTTCAAATGCCATCCTAAGCATGTCTTCTACATAATATTCATGTGGGGTAGAGTGCAAGGGAGTGGTTATACAAAACCCTCAATTTTTAGGGTTTGGGAATTCTTGCTCCATGGGGTTGGGCTATGTGGTTTCCAATGGCACTTGTCTTATGTCAGTCTTCTGGCTTTGAGACTGCAGGCTTGCTCAACAACCAAGGACACGTTATGTGAATGCCCTTGTGGATCCCTTTGTTTTGGAGGTAGTCCCATATATTGGCATACATTCGCTTTTTACCCTTCCTTGTTTTCCACATTCCTCATCCGAATGGAGAAGAACTCGAACTTGGTTTTGTGGTAAAGACACTTCTATGTTGAGTTCCTATGGAAAGTAGTACTTATGCTTGCACTATGTGCGCTTGTTGTGTGTGTTTTGAGAAACACTTGTTCCTAAATGGTACGACAAAGCTTAACCACTCAAGTTCCTTAGCTTATTAGGTTCAATAGACATCGAAGCTTAACCACTTAGGTTCCTTTTAGTTCAGTTGATGAGGTAGATTACCTCTCTCTTCCCAAGTCCTTTCATCATTTTAGAGGGGTTTACCAACTGCAATAATGGAGACCGTGAGGTTCTAATTCCTTGAACCTTATTTCCTTGAAGATCAAGAAAAGAGATAGTTTCCTTGTGCTAATGTATATTAGTCCGAATTTTATTGAGCTAATCCATTCCAAGAATACCATTGTAGATTCCTAAGGGTAAGAATGAATTTAAATTTGCACTAAGTCTAGAAGAAATTGAATAGGTTGGCGATGAGTGAAAAGAAGCCAAATCTACTTGCATAGGCTTTACTAGTTTTTGATCTACTACTAATTTTGCAAGCATCTTGATGAAATGAATGAGAATGAGTGCTAACTAAATCAATCAGAATCTTAAATAGCTTACCTTGGTGACTAGCACAGGAACTTGGATTCCTGAGAATTGCTCATTTTTGGCCCTAGTGTTCTATGGCTACATGAATCCTAGTGTTCTATGGCTACATGGATTTGATATCTTTCTTCTTTTGCTGGATCCCAACCATAGCTGCCTTCTTAGACAAACATGATGGTGTTGGGAACCTTCCTCTTTGGTTACCCCAATTTGGCGGTGGAGGTTTGAACGAAAACAGATGGTCTTTGATGGTGAGGTCCTTGAGTGCGTTGACTGGTTGTTTGCAAAATTTTTGGGAGGGTTTGGTCAGTTTAAGGCTAGATGTCTTGGGTTGCTAGCACTGAAAAGGCATCTCTGGTGTGTTAATGCTTGGGAAAATATTCTCCCCTCAAACTTAGGCCTTCTAGATTCTTGGGTCCACCAACTAAGGTTCGGTAATGGCGCAGGGTTAATGCTTGGGAAAATATTCTCCCCTCAAACTTAGGCCTTCTAGATTCTTGGGTCCACCAACTAAGGTTCGGTAATGGCGCAGGGTTATTTTTTTGGCACAGGAGGGTTGGTAATATTCTTCAAGGGTGCAGAAGAACTCTTGATAAAAATGTAGAAGATGGTAGGGGTGGTGGTTTGACTAGGAAAGCCTTTGCAAAACCTTTTTGCCATAACATGGCTAAGTAGGTCTTCAATCCTTGACCAAGCTATAAAAAGTTCGCCGACCTTCCAAACAATCCATTTAGAATGGACGCTTCATCCATTACTAGGGAGAATCAAATGAGATAAGCAAAGGCCTCATGATACTCCTCAATAGATCTACATAAAAGGATTTTGATGGGATTGAGCAAAATAATGTTATATGCGCTTCAAGTAGCCTTGAAGTGCTCAAATACAACATATACTACTTCTTGCTTCAAGGCAAGGGTTCTACTTTGTGCCATGGTACTCCTCAATGGCTCTAGATATAAAAGGATTTTGATGTCGGCATCGATTTGTTGTTGAGGGTGTAGACGGCGGGGTTGATTGGATCATGGGGGGTCAATGAAGATCATTAGATCATGGAGAGGGGGGGTTGATGTAGATAGGGTTGATGAAGACCATTGGATGATGCAAGAAGGTAGGTGTCTAGATGATGATGCATCGGGACTCTTCCTAGCTATATAGATGGTGATAAGGGTGGGGATCTTATGGCCATAACGGTGATGAGGGAGGGCTCTTTGTGGCCATCCAAGGGCTCTTTATGGCGATATACGGCGATGAGGACGGGGCTCTTTGTGGCCGGCTTGGGACCTGAGGGTGTCACACTGATCGGCTTGTGCGGCCCCCACATGGACTCTTTGTGATCATCTTCGTATTAAAAAAAAATTAATTAAAGAAAAGAAAGGGGTTTTTTTGTGGGGGGAGGGGGAGTAAAAGAGAAAATTTAAAAGGAAAAGTTGGGGCATAGAATTTAGGGGTCAATAGGAAAAATTGGGGGGGGGGGAGTAGGAAAATTAAAAAAGGAGGGGAAGTAAGGGGGGAGGGAGAGTGGGTTTTAAAAATGTGTATGTGTGTATGTGTGTGCATGTGCGGTGTGTAGATAGAGGTGGGTGTATTTTGGCAATGGAATTTGGCAATGGAATGTAAGGGAGTGGGTGCGCAAAACCCTTTGTTTCAGGGTATGAGATTTCTTGCTCTATGGGGTTGGGCTACACAGTTTCCAATGGTACTTGTCATTGGCTGGTTGGGCTTTAAGTTTGCATGCTCGCTCTGCTATTGCTGTAATGAAGGACACATTTTGTGAATGCCCTTATGAATCCCTCTGTGATGAGGTAGTCCTTTTGACATTGGTTCTTTACCCTTCCCAAGCTTCATGTACAATTGTGACGAAGGACACATTCTGTGAATGCCCTTGTGGATTCCTCTATGATAAGGTAGTCCTTGACATTGGCTCTTTACTCTTCCTAGGTTTTTTCCTCCCCTCATCTAAATGAGGAAGAATTGGAACTTGGTTTCATGGTAGATGTAGAGGCTCTTATAATGAGCTCTTGTAGAGAGCAAGGCTCCTTCTTGTGATGTGTGCACTTGCTCTTGTTTGTACTACAGAACATTTGGTATAACAAAAGAGACATGTCTCAATTATTATAACTACGATTGTTACTGCTTGAGATCTTTTCTAGTCATGGTTAGCTTGGGATAAACCCAACTCAGGATGGACACCAAATATGTGAAACATTATAGCATCTAACATGGTTTGACTGCCTCTTATGGAAGCAAACCTTGAGATTCCTAGTCATGCACTCGCTTTTGACATGGTTTAACTACCTCTTGTATGAGTGAACCCCTCATCTAAACAAAGAAGAATTGAACTTGGTTTCATGGGTAAAGGCTCTTATAATGAGGTCTTGTGGAGAGCAAGGCTCCTTCTTGTGCTATGTGCACTTGCTCTTGTTTGTACTATGGAACATTTGGTACAACAAAAGAGACATGTCCCAATTATTATAACTATGATTGTTACTTCCTGAGATCTTTGTTGGTCATGGTCAGCTTGGGATAAACCTAGCTCAGAACGGACACCAAATATTTGAAACATTAAAGCATCTGACGTGGGAGAAAACCTTGAGGCTCCTAGTCATGCACTTGAGGCTCCTAGTCATGCACTTGCTTTTGACAAGGTTTGACTATCTCTTGTGGGAGTGAACCCCTCATCTAAATAAAGAAGAACTGGAACTTGGTTTCATGGTAAGGGCTCTTATAAATGAGCTCCTGTGGAGAGGAAGGCTCCTTCTTATGTTGTGTGCACTTGCTCTTGTGTGTACTATGGTACGAAGGACAAGATTTTTTTTTAAAAAATTTCTAGTTGGATAGTATAGATTGTATGACAAAAAACTCTTCTAAGGACATGAGTAGATTTGTCCGTACAAATCTTTATAGCAGTAATAATTATTTTATACTATAGGTTCACCTACCTCTAGACTTACATCTCTAGGCTCACGAACTGTAGGCTCATGTGTCTACGCTCATATGTCAAGGCTCATGGCTCACATTTGCAAGCTCACATGTCTTCAAGCAAGTGCACCAATGTTAACCCATTCCTAAGGTTAACAAGAGCTACTACCATTATGTTATATCAAGGAGTCAAGGTAGATACACCAAAAGGTCATACATTCAAGATATGAAGCAATGGTGTCCAAATCTATCTACAACTTTGACGGGCGCGCGTGAATACTTTATGGCGGTTCCCTCTTCAAGAGTGTGTGGTAGCAAGTTAGGATGAAGTCCAAGTGATGTACTTCATGGCTGTTCCCTCTTATGAGCCTAAAGTGCCCGCTGACCGGTCATAGTTTAAGTGAGTGTGAACACTTATGGCCATGTATATAAGTGAATATCTCTCATAATGCAGGGGACCCTCCCATTGTGCAATAGAGTCTTGCTCTTTATAATCATCTTGTTAATCTCTCTCCAATCCATGCTAGTGAGTGTGTGTGAGTGAAGTGAGGTGAGAGGAGAGGTGAGTACATGTAGTGCAACGCGGTGGTGTGACAATGCTCACGGGAGGCGTGGTGGAATTGCTTCTCAAGGAGTTGTAGAGCTTGGAGACCTTAAGGGTTACGAGCTCGGCCATTGGAACGATCCTCATAGTTGCAGTTCACCAGGTAATCTTCTTATTGGATATGTTTCAAGGGGGGTTTAGGTGAGTCATACCATTTTTGGCACCGTTGCTGGAGAATCATCCCTTGGCTTTTCCCTTCATTTCTCTCTAATCTATTCATTACCCATTGCCCATTGTCTTGATTAGTGGTTTTCCATGAAAAAGATGTGGTTTTGATGGAGATTTGTGTGTGATTTTGTGAGAAATAGCTCTCTTTTTTGTTTGATAAAGAATGTTTTTTTGCTTAATTTTTAGCTTAAATTGTTGTTTTTATTGTTGTTAATTTGGTTTTTAATGTTCCTAGGGCTTGCACATAGAGTTTTTTAGGCTTTGTTTGCTTCCCCATTACATCAAAAAAATGCAATAAGATGCAATTTTTAGTGATTTTTTAGCTCTCTTCTTTAGAGTTAAACATAGAGCTAGAATCATTAATTTATGTTTGATTTGTGTGTTTTTTGTTTGATTTTGTATACATTAGAGTGTTAGCAAGTATTAGGAGTAGCTTAATCCCTTAGAAATTTTTTTAAAAACTCTTGAAAAATCGACTAATCTTTCTTAATTGATTGGTTTTGGTCATTAAGGATGATTAATCCAATTCAAAAGGCAAAAAAAATTAGAAAATGTATTTTTCGAGGTCAAAAAATTGATCCTGTAAGAAGTCAAAATTAGTGTTTTTGAGTGTTTTGAGAGCATCTAGATGCATCAACACACCTACTTACATCAATTTCTTTATCAATTGGAGGATTTTTCCTCTCTTTTGCTTAATTTGGCAGCTTAGTTTGGCATAAAGAGAAGAGACTAGAATTAAGGGTTTAATTAATCTATAATTATGAATTAATTAATCTATAATTATGAATTAATTTACACATTAGTTGATGTACATATCTTAGCAATTTTATGCTCTATTCAATGATGTGCTCAATGGTGTGAATTAATTAGTTATTAGTGGTTCATTAGAATCCTTAATTACTAAAACGAGATAAAGATTAGTGGAAGGATTAATCTTTAATTAATTCTTAAGTAAATTTTTTTCCATAACTCACTAAGGCTAATGAGCATTGAATGAAAGATGCCAATGAGTTGTCAATTTGTCCATTTTGGGGATCATTTATGAAGAGTGTAAGGGGGTGTCATAAAGGTGTTGACTTTTTTATTCCTATCTACCTTCTTGGGAAAATGTCCATATCTCCCCAGTTTTAAATTAAAAAAATATTCCCTCCACACAAGGAAACTCGAATTTCCCACTAGACTCCAAAAAAAACTACCCAGTTTACGTCATAAACCACAACTAGTTCCCTCGAAAAAAGGAGAAAAAAATCTGTAACTATCCAGTTCACGTTGTGAACCACACCTAGTTCCCTCGAAAAAAAAGGAGAAAAAAAATCCGTGAACTACCCACACCTAGTTCACGTCGTGAACCAACTGTGTGGAAAAAAAAACTACGTAGTTCACGTCGTGAACCACACCTACTTCACATCGTTAACTAGCCCCCGCAGAAAAAAAACCATGTGAAATCCTAGTTCACGTCGTGAACTGCACCTAGTTCACGTTGTGAAGTGCACCTAGTTCATGTTGTGAAACAGGTCTTAGCTCATGTCGTGAACCAATCTCAAATTTTAAAAAAAAATTAATTTAATTAAGTTCGTGAAGTCCATTTCACGTCGTGAAACATGACATGCTGTTTCACGTCTCGCACGCCAAATTTTTTTTTAAAAAATAATTTTTAGCGTGAGATCCAGTTCACGTTCGTGAAACCTTGCTGTTTCACGTTCGTGAAAGAAGTCTGTGGATTAAAAAAAAGAGTGAAAAATAGCCTTGTTTGGAGGCTCATATCTCCTAAATTGTAAGTCCAATGAACGCATTCTAGTGCTCATCGGAAAGCCAGCATGAGCTCTTCGAAATTGGTCTTGAGCGTCTGAGGACAAAAATCCATCGCGTTGGCCTTTGACCAGTAGCCTCAAAATTTGACCCGAAAATCGAGGCAAAAACGGGCCTTAAAGCACTAAAAATCGTAGCCCAAAAAAGATTGCGTACCATATTCAGGCTACTTTTTGAGTGTCTAAACGACAAAATCATAAAAAAACTTAGAGAGACAAAGTTGTAGTACTCCAAAAATACTACAACTCTCTCATACATAGTTTTTGTAAATTTCTTTTGGAACACATTCAAAAACGGGTTGTGAAACAGGAAAAATATTTTCAAAAAAGATTTCATCTTAAGACAGTGATCGGAAATAGGTTTTGAGACCTCCTCTTCCATTTCGGATGATACTGGCATGTACTTTTTCCAGAAAAGTTCATCCTAAGGGTTGAGACCTTGGCTTTAATTTGGAAAACTAGTGGCATGCACTTTTTTTGGAAAAATATCTCTAAGAGGTCGGTCACGTGCACTTAGCGCCTAAGCAAATCAAGGTAAATGAGCACTCGTTTGACCTAGGTGTGCCAGGCCTCTTGAGGTTGTAAACGGGATGTAAGAAAACCTAAAAAGTAAAAAAAAAACATGTATGCTTGCTCACTAAGGAGCAATTGACACATGATAGAGGGATTACATGGACTCACACCCACTAAACCCAATGGCTGAAATCTTCGAGCCATTGAGATCTATGCCCTAGATGCACCTCCCAATACCATTTGTCATGCCAACAACAAGCGTGTCATCGAGTTTTACACCCCCTGTCACATTAATCCCTCCGAGATTTGGTCCCTTGCCTAGCACTACCACAAGTCCTAAACTTTTAGGAGGGCTAGGTGCCAATCCTTTGCAACCCCTAGAGATGCCCACACCTTGGACATACTGATTAATCTAAGAAGGGGGGTTTCCCAAGGACTAAATGAGGTCCTATAACCACATTAGCATCCACACACGGCCTCAGTGACTCATCCAACAACACGACCGTACAGATTTTCAAAATCATGGGCAAGTATGATGGAACGACTGATCCTGTTTAATTCATACAAATGTTTGAACAAAGATGCAAAGCCTTTGGAAATCCAAATTGCCCCACCAAGGTACATGCGTTTAACCTTTTCTTAGTGGGAAAGGCTAGTCGATGGTTTATCACATTGATACCAGCAATTAAAACGAATTTCAGGACCTTGAAAACAGCCTTTATCCACAACTTTTCAAGATAAGGTGGTTGGTGGAGTGCTGCAAGAGAACTCTATTCGATTGAGCGAAAACAAAATGAAACTATTAGAGATTTTATCCTTCGGATAAAAATCTTGGACTCACGATGTGAGCCATGTGAGAAACTAAACGATGCTCAATTGAAAAGATGTTTCATGATGGGCAATAAGCAAAACAACTTACACAACAACGAGCATTGTATCCAATCTGAAAACATTCGATCAATGTTGCAAAGAAGCAATACGTTTAGATGACAACATGATGGAGGATAACCATGATATGAGATGTTCCTCATCTAAACTAAGTGAAGCAATGGCTTAAGAAAAATTGATCTCGAAATTTTCATTCCGTAAATTCTACGTAGCCTTGCTTAAAAGCTTTGAACTGGCATCTCCAAGAGAGGATGAGCTCCCTTAAAACAAAACATCCTTAATTCCTATCAAAGTGATGGGCAAATTGCCTTGTGTTCATTGCCATCACTACATCCATTCCAATCCCCAATGTGCGTACAATAGGCCTATCTTTCTGTACTGCATATATTGCAAAACCTTTGGTCACGACACACCACAATGTCCCAATTCAACTTCAATTAACTAAAAATTTTAATATCTTGTGTCCCAAACAAACATAGCCCAAAGGGTTGAAACTGCATCGGAAGGAGTTAAGCAAACACTTCAGTGTTTCTATTGTCGTGGATCGCACAAAGTGGCAAATTGCACAGTTTGGAATACTTTCATGCTCACTGTCACTACTTTGCAATCCATAGGTATTTTCAACTTTGTGTCGTTGACCATCATGATGACCCTATCGCTTCTAGCAAAGCACAGTGGTGCTTAGGGTGGGCAATAATAGTCCATTTATGCTCCAAGATCACATTTGCTTCCAACACATAACCACAAAAAATTTACAAGTAAGGGGGTTAGTTTCAATATACATTGTATGTTCAAAGTAACCCAAACATGGCATATTGATGTCTTCTGTGAGTGGAATTTTCTTAGGATGAGTGTTGAGTGTTGGGGTTGACCAAACAAATCCCATAACTCGAGGGTCGTGATGATGAGATTGTTTTCTCGTCATGGATAAATATATACTTGTAGTGTAGTGATTTTATTGTAAATTTCAAATCCAACCATAACTCTTGGGATATTTTGAGTAAGATATGTTAGAAGTTCTAGCTCCTCCAATGTCTCTTCCTCCTGTAAAATAATAGCAATTTTCACAATGCCTGCTGCTACATGAGTGTTCAAGGTGAGTATTTGCATGGATTCATCAATTGAATACAATGAGTCACGTACCCAAGTTCTACCAAGGATGACATCATACTCAAGGGAATTTGGGTAACATGAAATCTAAACTCCACATTTCCACCAATTGTTTGAGTAGCATAGCTAAAGCATCCTAGAACTTCAAAGTTTTGTCCATTGGCACCTCTTGTAAGACTATTGTCTTTAGGGATGATTTTAGGTTGTCCCAATGACACCCAAGTGTCTATTTTCATGATGTTATGACTAGCTTGAGGGGGGATAATCAATGCGCGTTTGCACTTAACATCATTGCCCATAGGGAAATCTAACCATACCATGATAGAATCTTCAAGTGGAACCATGGATAGTTCAATTTTTGTTTCAGCTTTAGATCCCATTTCGGTTTCATAATCCCATTCACTTTCATCCTCTTTTTATCTCTCATCTTTTTCAAGAGTTCCAAGTGTGTACAATGGCACACTTGGTAACTTTAACTGAGGTCTGTAGCTCTGGAGATCTTGGTACAACTCATGGTCAGCCTTTAAAGGTGCAAGGGTTGAAGCTATGCTGGCTTCACCACCACGAGAGAAGAGCACTCCTCCAAATGAGGATTTGAGAGACTACTTTAATTTTGTAAGGGATTCATCAAATTCCTTATGTGTTTTTTCAACCGCATCATTCGTGCAATCTGCCTCTAATGACTCTTTTGTAGCGAGTACGTCTTCGCCTTGAAAGGGAAAGCCATACTCCTCCGATTTTTATATTTTGGTTACGTTTTTAGATTGGACATTATGAGGTTCAATCACAACCGATGATCATGTATGACACTCAACAATGCTAAGCCTGCTTTCCTGGGCTTGGTTTTTGTGTTCTGCATATGTCATGTGATCATAATTTTCAAGTTGGGGTGGTCAAGCGGGTTCTAGTTTCTTGATTGGTCTGTGAGGTGCACTAAGTGACGAGTCATAACTTGTTTCATCCTCACTAAGTGACATACTAGAACTAGTTTCATCTTTTGACTTTCTGTTGATCGTCAGGTTTTCGTTATGTTTGCCCATGCGACGAGAACGAACTTTCTTTTTTGCTTTTTTGTTCTCTATCTTACCCATGGTTTTTGTGGTTTAAGTGGTAGCCTTTGAGGTGGATGCTTCTGCATCATGTGTTGCTTTTGGCTCTTTTGGGATCAGGACTGCCACAGGCTCCTTTCCCTTGTCTTATATTTCAACCTTGGTTTCTATAGTTTGTTGGCCCTTGTTTTTCTTGGGTTTAGAAGGTTTTGCTTCCTCTTTTGGTTTCTGTTTTAAAACATGTTCCTCTACCCATTTTAAAGTGTGTTCTTTTGCATTCTTTTTAATTGTTTCTTGTACCTTGGCTTGTAAGCGTATAAGCACATTCAAGGGTACCGTGGACAATTGCCCATTTGGCACACTCAAGATGTTAAGAGTTATATTCTGTGAGACAGGTTAAAGTGAAGCAACTCGCCTTGGCAATCTTGGAATATGTCATCGATGCCACATCTGACAAAGAATCTACTCCTTCAACTCCATCCTCACCAAATGAAGTTCAATGCCAAAACCTTGCAATCAACACCTATTCCTAAAAAAGTCTCCTAAGCGTAACCATCTATCTTTAAAAAGAAACTCAAAGGAAAAAGTCTCCTAAGCGCAACCATCTATCTTTAAAAAGGAACTCAAAGGAAAAGCCCAAAGCCAATGCCTCCTCATTGACCAACCTTCGCACAGGAGCGGGCTGCATACTCAAAAGCCTCATTATCAACCAACCTCCCTACATGAGCGGGCTGCATGCTCAAAAGCCACTCCACAAGAGAATAAAGCCTCATCAACAATGCCCGTGAGTCTCAAACTCGCAACCTCAACGCTAACTAATGTGAAGGAGGGTCCAAAACCTTCCACTTCATCCAAAAAGAAAACTCCACCAAGACAACCAATATCAAGGTATCTTAATGGTATCCAAATGTGGGTGGAAAAGCAACTACTTGTAGCTCAAGGCTACTACGAAGGCGCCAATCCAATTTGGGTGTCTCGGCAATTAAAGCTTGTTCCTCAATGCAACACTCAAAGGCCAAGGAATAATAAAAGTACTCCACAACATTGTCCACAAAAGACTAAGCGAGTTCCTTAAAGAACTCCAGCAACCCAACAAGTGTGGGTACCAAAAAGGTTACTATAAACTCAAGGTACTATCATGGTAATACCAAAGCTTGGATTCCCAAGTGCATCAAGAAGTGCCCCAAGCTTACTCAAAGAAAGAAGCCTCAAAGGCATCAACCATTAACTTCTAATGCTCATCAAAGATGGGTGCCTTTGAACGTGCTTTATCAACAAAGGTATTATGATGGTAATACCATCATATGGTTGCCAAGATCGAACAAAGTGAAGAAAAACTCACCACTGACTTCAATTCCAAAAACTTTCCTTATTTCACAAGAATGGAGACTCGAGCAACACCAAGCAAGAATGGAGACTCAAGCAACACCAAGCAAGCCACTCAAACTCTCTCGTGCAGAAAACACATACACAAGAATTTGCATGTTCGGTCACCACAAATGGCAACCAACCATTAACTGTACCTATCGTCTCGACAACAATTGAGCCACAAATTCAAGAACCAATTCCCACTTCTACAACGAAGACTTATGAGCGCATTAAGGACAAACTTACAATGCTCTTTTCACCCCTCTGGATGAGAAGCATGAGTGTAGAAGCTATGCAGTAGACATAAGAACCTATTCTCTCAGAAAGGGGAGTAGACACAAGAATTTGTTGCTCACAAGGTGGTAATAACAAAAAAGAAAGGAGACAAAAAAACAAGGGAGTCACACATATGGCCTACCTAAAAAGGTAGAATATCACAAGAAACTCCCAACGATCTTAATAGCTAATACATTTTTGTTAAGCTTATGGCTTACTATTCTTTTGGCTAAGTTAATGTACCAGCTGTTCCATGAGTACATATCCATACTCATGCATTGGAGGACATTTGTACCAAAGCCTCATCATCGACAACTATCCAGGTACATCTCTGGATGGGGGGCCATGGTGGGCGATAGCCTGGTCAATGGTACAACCCATCGCCTGGAATCTTCCTTCAAATTGAAAACCTCTCCACGCAAACACTTAAATCTTCACAACATATTGATATCTAATCCTTAGTGAAGATGTCTAAATCTACCTCGCAAGTCGATGTAATTCTTTCATGCCTCTTCAACAAACTGGTTACTTCAACAAACTGGTTACTTCAACACGCAGCAGCTAAATAAGAGTCCATTTGACTCATTTAATGTACTTCATATACATGTGCTTCATAGAGAACTCAAATATACATAAAAGCATAAAAAGCACAATGGGAAGAAGCATGCAGGAGAACAGGTCCTACTCAACAACACGACAATAATCTTGCCACAAAAGGGACATCGTCGAAAGCCAATTTCTTCAAATGATGAATGTCGCTTCAATGAATCACATGAGGAACTGAGAATCACAATCTCATTCTTCTAATGATTTTTTCTACGTTCCTCCGGATCCTTCCTTCTCTTCTCCTCCATCTTAACATCTGTTAGTTTTCCAACTAACACAAATCAAATGTAACTCTCCTTATGATTTCCAAAAACAAAGTGAGAAAAAATATAACCCACATAAATATATGATCACAAAAATATAAAAATACAATCACTCGCAAAAAACCCCCACCACCCCCCACCCGTTAGAAATTCTCGCTAGTCAATAATCTTTTCATTTACTAACTAGCCTTTCTTATTCCTTCCGGAGGAATAAAGACCATTGAACGTCACTCAACATCAAAACTCATCAATAGAACTTGTCAATTCTTTCCACACAAAGGTCTTCAATGTGATCTCACGAGGACCTGATCGACATCTGGAAGGGAGGAATGTTAACCCATTCCTAGGGTTAACAAGAGATATTACGATTATCTTATATCAAGGAGTTAAGGTAGATACAAAAAAAGGTCATACATGCAAGATATGAAGCAATGGTGTCTAAATCTACAACTTGGACAGGCGCTCATAATGGTCCGATAGAATACTTATGGTGATTCCCTATTCAAGAGCATGTGGTAGCATCTGGAAGGGAGGAATGTTAACCCATTCCTAGGGTTAACAAGAGATATTACTATTATCTATATCAAGGAGTCAAGGTAGATACAACAAAAGGTCATACATGCAAGATATGAAGCAATGGTGTCCAAATCTACAACTTGGACGGGCGCTCGTAATGGTCCAATAGAATACTTATGGTGATTCCCTATTCAAGAGCATGTGGTAGCAAGTTAAGATGAAGTCCCAAGTGATGTACTTCATGGATATATTATGAGAGTTGCCATTTTTATAATATTAGGCCTCTTATGATCCCTAAATGCCTGGCCGATCATAGTTTAAGTGAGTGTGAACACTTATGGCCATGTATATAAGTGAATATCTCTCATAATACAGGGGACTTATGGCAGTTCCCTCTTCAAGAGTATCTGGTAGCAAGTTAGGATGAAGTCCCAAGTGATGTACTTCATGGATATATTATGAGAGTTGTCATTATAATAGCATTAGGCCTCTTATAAGCCTAAAGTGCCCAACCAGCCATAGTTTAAGTGATGTGAACACTTCTGGCCATGTATATAAGTGAATATCTCTCATAATACAGGGGACTCTACCATTGTGCAATAGAGTATTGCTCTTTCTTAATCCTCTTGCTAATCTCTCTCTAATCCATGCTAATGAGTGTGTCTGAGTGAAGTGAGATGAGAGGAGAGGCAAGTACACGTAGTGCAACGCGGCGGTGTGACAACGCTCATAGGAGGCATGGTGGAATTGCTTCTCAAGGAGTTGTAGATCTTGGAGACCTCAAGGGTTATGAGCTCGGCCATTAGAAAGATCCTAACGTGGTTCACCAGGTAATCTTCTTGTTGAATGTGTTTCAAGGGTGATTTAGGTGAGCCATAACAACCAGCACAGCTGGCAATAGTAGTGACATCCAAGCTTCATGGTGGATGGGCAAGTGATTCTCTTCCCTTGTTCCTTTTAAGCTTTTATCATGGATGGGCAAGTGATTCTACATCCTTGTTGTACATATGTAATGTAGCACTCCCAGTTAAGTGTACATTTATCTTCACCGAAAATGATTAAAAATAAAAAAAGATAAAAATAAAACTCAAATTATCAAAAAACAATTAAAACTAGGCATGTTCACACACAAATTGACATGGCAATTTATTAGTGGGTCCGCATAAATTTTAAAAGCCATAGTTGATAATATGAGTGTGTGAGTTTTCAACTTTTGGAAGGTTGGAGGACACTTTTTGAAGTTCTTTATTTGCAAAAATGAAAGGTTTTTAGACCTTAGGCAAAGGATGTACTAATTTTTATAGTATCAAGAAACCAAAAAGGAGGTGGTTGGGGAAGTTGTGCATGACTCCTTTCTCATGAAAAGGGAGTTGTGTCTTCTTTATTTCTCTCTCTTGGTTGGCACAACTCTTGCTCTCTTCTTTCTTGGTGTTTCTTATTCTTGTATTAATGGAAGAAGAAGGAGATAGTGAGGATGATGATATTTTTTGTGTGCCCAAGTTATTGAGTAGACTATTTTTGTGAGTACACTTTTTTTGTGTGGTTATGAGAGATCAATTTACAGGTTTCATGGGGAGGGGCTAAGCCCTAAGCATATATTTTGTTCCCTTAGTACCTGGTTTTATGTTTATTGTGTGAGAGATGGGTGAGAGTTGATCATTGTGGTTCTGTTGCCAGGATCAGAGTAGCCATAGGATCTATAAAGAAAGGGGAGAAGGGTTGGTCTTAAGGCTTATAATAATGAGAATGAAGGAGAATAAGTGTTGCGATAAAAGATCTTAAGGCTTATAATAATGAGAATGAAGGAGAATAAGTGTTGCGATAAAAGATCTTCATTGACCTATCACAAGTGTAAGGAGAAGAAAGGAGTGCATATAATCAAGAGTAATTTTAGGAGAAGGGGCTTGTTGTGTATTTGGTTTAAAGTGGTAAGATAATCATGAAATTTAAGGAGGCCCTTGTGTTCAAAGAAAATCTTTACTATTCTCACAAATGAAAGAAAAATCTACAATCGAGATTGTTGCTTTAGCCATGGAGTTATTTTACTTGTTATTGCAAGAGGAGGTGTGGGAATCACCCCTAATTTTGGGGCCTTGAAAGAGGAAAAGAAGATGGAGGGTGTGGTGCTGCTACAACGCCAAAACAATCCCATGTCCACCATAGTGGGTCCTTGTGAGATCCACGAGACAAAGAAGAAGATACATCAACTCCATCTATCTAGCAACCTTAGCAAAGGAGGTGGCAAAGCCCATCAAGGGAGAAGAAGAGGCAGTGCTGTCTGAGGAAGCACCAAAGAAAGAAAGAGAGTGGTCATCATGGAAATGCAAGGAATTCACCATGGCAACTCTGCATAGAGAGGAGGAAACATGCATCGAGAGAGTAGTGCCTAAAGTGCTATAAACATAGCTATACCCAACAAGGCAGGAAGGGTTTGGAGGCACACAGCCTTGTGCACGCTTCAAAGGACGTCGCTAATATAAAAAACATCAACGATTAAGGGAAAACAGAATGGAGTCTCCAACATATGTTGAGATATCGAGCTCAACTAGTGCTACAGTGGACATTGATGACCCACCTGGATGATAGCTTCTTCACTTAGGCCACTGGCATTATGGTTGATATGCCGCTAGTGGATGATAGATTGTGTGACATCCACTTTAGAGTACTAGAGTTATGGCATAGTTATAACGCTAGCTCATATAGTCGGGTTCACACTATGGACCGACCATTTTGTATGTTGTTGTAGGAGAGTAATTTTCCTTTATTTATGCACTCTTATCTTTTAGTTATATAGATATAGAGAAGAGAAGAAGATAGAAGAAAATTCAGCCATCCATCTCTCAATCTTGCGTCTTGCACTCTCTTGTGTGTGTGTTTTCCTGCAAGGAACTCAAGCTCTCTCTCTCTCTCTCTCTCTCTCTCTCTCTCTCTCTCTCTCTCTCTCTTTAACATAGCATATGTAGCTTTTTTGTGATGGTCAACAGATGGAAGAAAAGAAGAAGATGATGATGATGGAGCTTTGGCTCCTCTATGGCAGGCTATCTCCAATAGCATAAAATCGAAGAGAGAGAGAGAATCACGAGATAAAGAGAGAAGGGGAAAGCAAAGCCCTATAGGAAAAACACACAAAACGAAATCTAAAATGAGAGACTCCCTATTGTGAACAAGAGAATAGGATGAAGAAGATGTTGATGGTAGGTTTCTCAAGGTGACAACGGCCTAGAAGAGGTCTTCTGCAATGGTGCGGAGCAGAGTGGTGGCCGCGATCTGCTGTGTTTTGCTCGAGTAATAGCAAAGTGCAACATTTAATCTACAGAGAGATAAGGTTATTAGTATAAAAATTAAAAATTAAAAAACGTTAATTTGCTAATGCTAGAGTGTCCCCTCTAAGCCCTTGTTCCCATGCTCTCTATTGCCAAGAAACCAAAAACCCACATCACACATCAAGAACCCGTAGTTAGGATTTCTTTCTTCTAGTATATAAATAAAACCCCTTTTCTTAAATAAAACAAAACAAAACCCACACATGCAATCATGTATCGATAGGAGTTCTTCATGTTTGATCTTTTATGAGAGTGTGCTTAGTGATTAATTTTTTTGTGGGGGAATTTCACCGTGGTTTTTTCCGTGGTTGTATTGAGCTTCTTGGATGGTGGTTTCATACCTTTCTTTGCCAAGGTGTGGGTATTTTTTGGGTTCATTTTAGAGGGGTGTTTTGCCTTGATCTTTTTAGAGGGGTGTTTTGCCTTGATCTTTTTAGAGGGGTGTTTTGCCTTGATCTTTTTAGAGGGGTGTTTTGGGTTCATTTTAGAGGGGTGTTTTGCCTTGATCTTTTTAAAATCAAAGTGGCGAATTCTTTAAAGGTGTTGGTGTGAAGAACAAAGTGAAGTTGAGATGTGAGGTTTGAAGTGTGGAAGTGTGTGAAGAAGTGTTGGAGTCTTGGACGGGTACCAATTGAGGTGGTCTAATGTGTGGAGCCTAAGTGAAGTGTTTAAGATTGTGGTTTCTTTGTCAACATGTTCGAGGTGCTTATTCTAAAAGGTAAAGGTTATTTCTTAATGCTTTTGTGAGGAAACTCACAGTTTAATTGGAGGAAGAATATTAGCCTCCAAATTGGTACATTATTTGGCACATTTTATTGGTCTATACCGACACATTTATAGCATTTTGGCTATTGAAAATATTTATTTTTATATGCTTTCATTATAAAATCCATTGTAAATTGACATGGTGGGTTCACATAAATTTTAGAATTCATGGTCACTAATATGAGTGTGTGAGTTTTCAACTTTTGGAAGATTGGAGGACACTTTTTGAGGTTCTTTATTTGCAAAAATGAAAGTTTTTTAGACCTTAGGCAAAGGATGTACATTTTTAATAATATCAAGAAATAACATGGAGGTGGTTGAGGAAGCTGTGCATGACTCCTTTCTTATGAAAAGGGAGTTCTTTCTTTCTCTCTCTCTCTTGGTTGGCACAACTCTTGCTCTCTTATTTCTTGTTGTTGCTTATTCTTGTATCAATGGAAGAAGGAGGAGATAGTGATGATGATGATATTTTCTATGTGCCCAAGTCCTTGTGAGTCAGTGGGTTGTTTTCTTGGTTTATGAGAGAGCAATCTATAGGTTTCATGGTGAGGGGGCTAAGAGTGAGTGGGTTGTTTTCTTGGTTATGAGAGAGCAATCTATAGGTTTTATGGTTAGGGGCTAAGCCCTAAGCATATATTTTGCTACCTTAAAACCTTAGTTTTATGTCTATTATGAGTGATGGATGAGAGCTGATCATTAATATATTTAGTATTTAATATGCCTTATTTTGTAAAACTAATATTGTTACCGGTTTCTGGGTTTCATTAGGTTCCCATGCCTATTTTTTGCATATTAGCTATTTCTAGAAAAATTTTACGTATATTAAAAAAATTATTTATTTTTGGTAATTTTAAATAGGTGACGCTTGTAGGTTATGTTGCCTTGCACTGAGATGGACTTTGGATATCTAGTGGGATGTAGATTTGTGCATAGTGTGAGGTTTATGTGTGTATAGGAGCCCTCGGGACCAAATTTGGAACCGGGCTAGATATAAAAGGGTGCAAGTTAATGTGAAGAGATCTTCATAATTCATGTGAAATGGTGGTTTTAGGAGGAGAAAGAAAATCATGCTTTTCATGCAGCCATAGAGGAGCTTATTAGATAGATTTTGGGGAGTGGAAGGTGGTAAGCATGCATTGGGGCTATCTTCTATGGGTTATTATCATGAGAATATATTTTAAGTCCTCTAGAAAAATATTATTTATCCCCTCTTGAGTAATTTGGGGACGCCTGGGTTACTCTTGCGTCATGCCGGTTAGGTTAATATTGTGGGTGACACCACTATAAATATTAATACGTGCGGTATAGTGACGTATGCTTGGGGCCGTCTATGATTATTTCAGTTAGGTTTGTACGGCAGGGTGATTCCTGGGGTACTTACGCCTGATAGTCATGAGTTGGTTATGATTTGTGCCTGTTTAATATTTGTGGTATTAATTTAATTATTAATTGGGCTTATATTTTCAGGTGATGAAGATTATGGAAAATGAAGAGTTTACTTTGGAAGAAATGTCTTGGTTCATCATATTTAATTTTTGGCAAGCATAGTAGCTTGCAACCTTAGCAAATGATTTTTCCATTTTGAACTTTAGGAAATATACATTTATAATGTGGAATTTATTAAAGCCTATGGCTTTACCCTAGTCCCAATATTTGACACTCTATTTTTGTAAAAGAAGAGTGCCGTGCTCTCTAAAAGCACATTTTGTATATTTTGGAGCTATGGCCTATTTTTGGTGGAAAGAAAGCTAATAAAGAACTACTCTTGTGTGGGGGGGAAGGCCACACACAAGGGGGGGAAGATTGCACCCAGCATGGTCTATTGAGCTAAGTATTTTAATTTTGTTAAGTGTTTGAATTTCAATTAATTTGATTTAGTTGAAGCTTGCAAAGCATTGGTTTTTATAGTTGAATCAATTCTTGTGAATTCTCTACTCTTCCACAATCTATCCTAGAGTAAGATTCCGGTTGCAGTGGTATCAGAGCTTGGGCTAGGAGATTTGTGGAGAAGGTAGGAAAGGGCTTCATCTTCTCAAAAATCAAGGAAGTGCAGGAATTTATCCATTGGATAGAAGGGTGCTTTGTAGGTCTTTACCCAAAGGTCAAAAATTCAAAACTAGATCTACTCACAAACCCACTCACCACCCTGCAAAACCACGCCTCTCTATCAAAAAGTGGTTTTTCTAAATATTCAGAGAAATCAAAATCTGACCGCATGGATGAAATCCCCATAGCCAGAAACCTCACATGATTTTCTCAAAAATCAGAAAGCTTCAAGCACTAGCAAATCTATAATGGACGGAGCATGTTTATCTGTGGAAAAGCCATTAAAAAAAATCACAAAATTCATGAAGAAATAGGCGCAATGTGGGCAACGCGCCGGCGCAAATTGACATTTGGTTTTGATTTAAAAAAATTACAAAGGCTTAATCCTCCATAAGCCTAATCAATCCTTAACCCAAAACCTACTTTTCCCAAGTCCCATGCAAGTCACATCACCTTTTTGAGCTTTTACTCCTCCTATTTTCAAATTTGAAGAGAAATTCAAAAAGGTTTCCTATTTTGAAATTTCTGGGTGCAGAAAAGTGATTTACAGGTTTTAAAAGGCTTAAAAATTGCCTAGAAAAGGCCAGAAAATTCCAAAATCATTTCTAAAAAATTTTGAAAAATTTTAGAAAATATTACAGAGATTGGGCAAGGTTTACAAAACTGTTTCAGCAGGTTTCAAAGTGCAGAAAATTATCTCATCAACAATTCGACTAGCCCAAGTCTTGTAAATCACGCGGAATCGCTCGGGATTTGTTTGAAGCGACGAGGATTCATCTCAACCATTGAACAGCGTCTTTGTTTAGCTTCAACCAAGATCAAATTGCGGGAGAAAAACAAGATAAGTACTTACATTTACTTTATTTATTTATATCAAATGGGCATCTTTCATTCAAAGTTTCCAACCTATGATTCAATACCAACCTGGAAAAGAAAATGTTGTTGCCGATGCTTTGAGTCGAAGACCGAATATCAACAACATTTCCATTATTGAAAGTGAACCATTTGTACTTATGAAAGAAACTTATGAAGTTGATCCATATTTTTTTTGAAATATGGATCAAATTGCGTGAAAACAATTAGACAACTCAAGGAAGTTATTCTCATAATGATGGCTATCTTTTCTTTGAGAAAAGATTGTGTGTTACTCAACCTTATAGACAACTTGTCTTGGAAGAGATGCACCAACCACCATTTGTGGGACATAGAGGAGTTTCCGCAACACTTCAAGTAGTTTCTCGAGAATTCTTTTGGTCTCATTTGAAGAATGATGTAGCTAAATTTGTAGCTGAATGTAACATTTGCTAAGCAATTAAAAACTACAAAGGCAAAGCTTTAGGATTGCTTATGCCTCTACCCATTCCTAATAGACCATGGGAACAAGTGTCAATGGACTTCATTACTGGTTTTCCTACTACTTCCAGTCATGACATGATTTGGACAATAGTGGACAGGTTTAGTAAGCAAGCCTATTTCATTCCATGTCAAAAGACACTAACTTCTCAGCAAGCCGCGAACATATTTGTCAAGCAAATCTTTGTTCATCATGGACTACCCAAAGTGATAGTTTCTGATAGAGATTCTAAATTTTGTAGTCACTTTTGGGTTGCTCTTTTCTCAAACTTAGGCACTAAGTTAGATTTTTCCACGGCTTTCCATCCGAAATCGAATGGATAGACCGAAGTCACAAATAGCACTATCCTAGATATGCTTAGAGCCTATGTTTCCCAGCAACCTAGTGCATGGGATAAGTACATACACCTACTCCAATTTGCTTATAATAATACTCCTCATTCTGCTACTAATCGAGCACCATTTGAGATTATCTATGGCAGAGCTTTGCCTATTCCGGCTACTAGACTCTCCCATAAGATTGAAGCTGCCGACTAATATGTTAGAGACTTTGATCACATTTTATATGAAGTGCGTGATTGTATTGCAAGAGCTCAAGAGCAGTATACATCTCAAGCAAATAGGAAGCGTAAAGATTTTTCATTTCAAGAAGGTGATTATGTACTTTTGAGAATTGAAAAACGGCGATTAAAGAGTGTAGAAAAATTTCCTGCAGTTAAGCTAGCGCCTAGATATTATGGGCCATTTAAAATCCTTCAAAAGATTAATGATGTGGCCTATAGACTAGAGCTTCCATCTAATTGGAATATCCACAATTCTTTTCATATCCATCTCTTGAAACCCTTTCGAGGAACACTTCCTACTCACCCAACATATGAGGAACCACCTCTTATTGAAGGAGAGGAAGAAGTACTAGTTCCTGATGCTATCATTGATAAAGAGATAACAACAACAAGAACAGGTAATCAATACTTCAAGTATCTTTTGACTTTCAAGAATCATCCTCAAGAAGATGCTAACTGGATGCCTGAGAGATTTTTTCGAGTTTACCCTGAAATTCTTCATTCTTTTCAAACCCAACAAATGACAATTGCAAACTCAAGCAAGAGGGATGTCATGAGAATATATTTTAAGTCCTCTAGAAAAATATTATTTATCCCCTCTTAAGTAATTTGGGGACGCCTGGGTTACTCTTGCGTCATGCCGGCTAGGTTAATATCGTGGGTGACACCACTATAAATATTAATACGTGCGGTATAGTGACATATGCTTGGGGCCGTCTATGATTATTTCAGTTAGGTTTGTACGGCAGGGTGATTCCTGGGGTACTTGCGCCTGATAGTCATGAGTTGGTTATGATTTGTGCCTGTTTAATATTTGTGGGATTAATTTAATTATTAATTGGGCTTATATTTTCAGGTGATTAAGACTATGGAAAATGAAGAGTTTACTTTGGAAGAAATGTCTTGGTTCATCATATTTAATTTTTGGCAAGCATAGTAGCTTGCAACCTTAGCAAATGATTTTTCCATTTTGAACTTTAGGAAAGATACATTTATAATGTGGAATTTATTAAAGCCTATGGCTTTACCCTAGTCCCAATATTTGACACTCTATTTTTGTAAAAGAAGAGTGCCGTGCTCTCTAAAAGTACATTTTGTATATTTTGGGGCTATGGCCTATTTTTGGTGGAAAGAAAGTTAATAAAGAAATACTCTTGTGTGGGGGGGAAGGCCACGCACAAGGGGGGGGAAGATTGCACCCAGCATGGTCTATTGAGCTAAGTATTTTAATTTTGTTAAGTGTTTGAATTTCAATTAATTTGATTTAGTTGAAGCTTGCAAAGCATTGGTTTTTATGGTTGAATCAATTCTTGTGAATTCTCTACTCTTCCACAATCTATCCTAGAGTAAGATTCCGGTTGCATTTATGCATTCATTTCTTCTCATTTTCACTACCATCTATGAGTTTAGAGCATGAGAAAAAGGGGGGTAATTAGCACAATGATTAAGGGGCTACACTTAGATAAATTAGGCTTAATTTTAAAATATTTTGAAGAAAGTGGACACATACAAGGCTTACCAATGTTCCTTATAGAGTCCTGAAGGCAAGAGCAACCTAATTTATGACATAAAATGCTCAAATATTTGGTTGGCTTGCTTAATTATCATAGCAATTAGTGAATATTAGGGATTATAATCAATATTTTTCTTCATAATTGAGATAAATCTTGATTAGATACACTTAATTTAAATAATAAAACATGGTTATAATAAAAATTAATGATGTAATTAAGCATTTTAATTTAATTTGATTGTAACCCGATTAACAAAGGAGCCCTAATTAATATTAGTGCTGCTTACAAACTGAGCCAAAACAAAGTAAGAGTCTAATAAAAGATGCTATTTTGAAATTTTTTAAATTATTGGATACTATTTACTATTTATCTTTAATTTCCAAAGTCAAAGAGCTGCAAATAGTAACTAATTTATATGGAGGAGAGTTAATTAAGGAAGTTTTATTAATAGTCATTAACACAAGAGTAGTTTATCATGCTTTACTTATAAATTTTTTAAAGCTTGATATGATTTGATTTAATAAGGATAACTATTGAATTATTAGGTATTTTTATGAGCTAAAACTTTAGAATTGATTTTTAATAAATAGTAAATGATTTTTCTCTCCTTTAAAAAATTAAAGGTAGTTTTTAAATATTATTTAGAGTATTCAGAAAGTGAGAAACCATAACGATAATTAATTGATTTAATTTCTAGGCTTATGTTTTGAAAACTAATAACTAAAAATTTATAACAAATTTGGAGAAAGTTTAAAAACAAGACTTACTTTATTTTTTATTAATTTATTAATTTATTTAAGGTTTGGGCTAGATAATGAATATATCTTACACTTGTAATGTTAAATGGGGGTAAATACGTATTACTTGGATGGTTAATAAGTGGAAATCTAGAAAGTATTAAGTCATGATCTAAAACTAATAAATGTTTATTTTGTTGTCTAGAGTGAGTGTGTGAAATTTGAGCTTAACTTGAGATTATTTGCTAGTACTTCCTTTGTTAAATGGATGCATTTTATAGCATAAATATATGATTGGGTACTTGTTTGAGTGGTATGAGGTTATCCTCAATGCTTAAATGCATACATTTATGAGTGTGTTATTGAATTATCAATTTATATAAGTACTAATGCATGTGAAATAGATTAATTAAGGGAAGGAAAAGGTGAATAAGGACTACGAACTAGAGTTGATTAGGAGTATAATAGAATTTAATTCAATGGCAATTAGCCATACAATAGCCCTTACATAGTGTCTTAGCCTAATACATGGCTAAGACAGAAACCCTAAAGAGTGACTAATTGAGGATACAATAAGCAAGGGTTAGGAGCACACAAGAAAATTGGTTGTTATTATTAATCTAACTCTAGAAGAAGAATGGCCAAGGTAATTAAACTCGTTTGATTTGCTATAAGTTTGAAATTGAGCAATGTGCTTGCTCTAAAAAAATAAAACACATAAATGTGTCTAGTGTAAGTACATAAAATGAATCTAGTGTCCCATACCACTAGATCAACTTGAGATATCACTCCTCAGATTAGAAGTTTGAGACGGAGTGGCAAGTTCCCTCTAAAACGACACACATTTTCTTTATCTTAAATTTGTTTAATTAATACCTAGAGTGTGGAAAGTATTTAAAGTATGCATACTAAAATCTATTCTTACTTGAGAAATGAATGATAATCTAAGGAATTTATTTTCAAAATCTTATTGTTAAAGTAAAGATGGGTTTTAAAGGAAATTTAAACGACTTTGTTGAAAATGTGAATCGTTGGCGAAATGAAGTCAAGACATACCTTCATCATTGATAGTGTAGTTAAAATTATAGTAAGAAACAATTTAACACACTAAAAATGTGTGAATCTTTATATTTTTTAATATGCATAGAAAATATAAACTTCTTAATTTAAAGTGAAATATTAAAGAAGGAGAAAAATAATAAGAGTAATGTGGATTCAAAATTTAAGCACAATATAAGCATGAATATAATGAATGACTAGTATCAATTCTAACAATCTTAATTGATGAAAAATGAAAACATGAATTTAACTATTTCATGATAACTTTCTGTTATGAATTAAAATAAAAGGTTCAAGTCATAAACGAGTTAATGCTAAAAGACATTATTGGGGAAAGGTCATATGTGATCTATTAAGGTCATATAAAGAAGGTCTCTAAACTAAATAGGACTTAGGGTTTGTACAATCTTTCAATGAAAGAGTTGTGATCATGCACTTGTGTTAGTGGAGTTCCATGTGAACTCATATATACATAAATAAGACATAATAAAATTTCTAACACAACTTCTAGTGCCTCTAATTCAAACTAGGCCAAACAAAATAAACTGGTACATGTTTTTCTTTCTAGCAATGGATAAACAATAACCCTTCCAAGCTTTTGTCTATGAGTTCTTAAGTCTTTGACTACTTTACCCTTTGGATTCTTGTCAGCTTTCCCCTATTCATTAAATCTAAGGACCCCTATGCTTTGATCCTATGCTTTGGATTCTTGTGAGCTTTCCCCTATTCTTCAAATCTAAGGACCTCTATGCTTTGATCCTATGCTTTGATACACTTTAATCCTATGCTTTGATACAACTTACACAAATCTAAGGACCCCTATGCTTTGATGACACAAATCTAAGGACCCCTATGCTTTGATACCACTCACATATGCTTTGATGACACAAATCTAAGGACCCCTATGCTTTCATACCACTCACAGAGGACCTCAAACACTTTTTGAAGAATAATATAAAACTCACATAAACATCAAGAGGTAAACCATATAATTGATTTCAAACTAGCAATATTGAGCATAAATTAAAATAAAAACAAGAGATAGAGTAGACATCATCTTCAACACAGTATTGGGTGCAATCTCTCTCTCTCTCTCTCTCTCTCCTCCCAAGAAGTATGGGCCTCCTCCCACTTATTGGGTGTTTATATCTTTATTGATAAAAATAGCCCACATGCCAAAAATAGTTACACACTTGTGCATGGGCTTGCCCTTTACAAAAATAGGAGTTGCTTTTGTGAAAAGCTTAAATAAATCTTTCCTATCCAAATCACTAAGGAAAAATACATATAAATCCCTAAGGACTAGTTCATGTACAACAAAATTAATAGGTCCACACTCATGTATAACAAAATTGGGCGGCCAACAATAATACAAAATATCTCGTAGTAAATACTACGGCCAAAATACCAAAATCATTGGCTATCCCGCCAAAGCCAAAATATTAAAAAGAAAACCTTCCCGGTAATTGCTCATGCCAAATCACCGCCATCATGTCCCAGCTATAACGAGATTACGAGCACAAGGCTTGTCAATCTCACCAACCTACAGGTTGTCCATTCAAACACATTACACATTAGTAACATCTGATAAAATTAGACAACAACACATAAGCATTAAATCCAACACTTAGTTTCAACCATCCCTAAATTCATATATCCTACACATGGAATATTCAGAATCATCCAAGTGTCAAGCTACGAACATAGTGGTAATTAGGCATCCCCAATTAACCACAGAGGGACGAACGTAAAATCTGTAACATATAGTGTAAAACTTTTCATCTTGAAAAAATTGATTGTGGCAGGTGTACTAGGGACTCTTTTACAAACTATAGGAGAGGCAGTTGCTGTGGCAATGAAAGAGGCTCCCTTACCGTTAATGCCAAACTCATTTGGCCTTTAATTAAACAAAATTATAAGAACCTCAAAGAACATTGAACAGCAGGCATATAATAGTTTTTTTTTGGTATTCCATTATAAGTGTTGATTATGAATTCTACATATGTCTTTAGGCTTACAAATAGAAGGAATTATCAAAGCATTGGTCAAGAATCCAATAAAGATGGGTCAAGCTATAAAGAAGGGAGAAAGAGAAAGCATTTGGGGATATACTCACCTATACAATATCGTACAAGCTATGGTATGCAACGAGGGTAAATTCTCCATTGAATGTATAATTCAAACATCGATTGTCATTGTATGGTAGGGAGGTTACCATGTGTGGTCCTATTCATGGCATTCACAGCAATGCAACTCCCCCATAGAATGGAATAGGTGATAAGTTTTCCTTAACTCTAAATCTTTTGATAGTCTTTGCTACATTTGAATTTGATAAATCATACTCCGATCTTTATTCAAATGGGAATTTAGGGAAGAGGAGTATTTATTTGATCTAGTCTAGACTAGTCTTAATGATGATGGCACCATGATTATGAATGTTCAATGTATCAACTATACACTTATGCACAAAGGCTGATGAAGGGTACAAAGTAGATGGTCTATTGAGTGTGCGTTATAGTTGTGAAGTAGGAGACATCCATGGATTTATGGTAAGTAATGAGTATTGCCAAAATAGTTGTCCACCTATAAGTTTTTGTGACACCTAAAACACATGGTTTTGTAGGCATCTACCCTCATATGTGGGGTTTTTCATAGCTTCCTATAAGTGTCCGCTGCCGAGACCTTTTCCATCCCATGTTCAATGGTATGTATGATACAGACCCCCCAAGTGGAAGAGGTCAAAAGATGAAAAAGTTTTCAGAGATAAGAGTTTCCTTGGACTGTAAAATTGCATTCTTAAGAATTGATGCTTATCATTCAAAAAGGCTTATTTGAGGTTAAGAAGGTTTACAACGAGGAGCAGACGTTTGGAGGAATCTTACATAAGGAGTACATTATAAAACTTGTAAGTTTTTGTGACACCTAAACCACATGGTTTTGCAGGCATCCAACCTCATATGTGGGGTTTTTCATAGCTTCCTATAAGTGTCCAAGACCTTTCCCATCCAAAGTTTAATACTATGTACCCCCAAGTGGAAGATGTCAAAAGATGGAAAAGTTTTAAAAGGTAAGAGTTTCCCACTAAAAAATTACATTCATGAATTGCTGGCTTATCATTCAAAAAAACTTATTTGAGATTAAGGAGGTTTACAACGAGGAGTAGAGGTTTCGAGAATAATCATTGAATCTTACATAAGGAGTACATATGTGGTGCTTGACTTATATGCTAGATGTGGAGATTTTGCAGAATAAGCACAAATTATAGGATTGTGTATAGTTTGTATATGGACCCAAATGAGGAAATTGTAAAAGGCCTTCTTGTACAAATGTGTCAATGACTATGCTACGTACAATAATATTATTATGAAAAAACCATTCTATAAATATTGGATTGAATTAGGATTATGTATCTTGATTATGATGTTAGAATTTTGTATAAAAGGAAATTCAACCATGAATTTCATCATGATATATACGGGAGGTTCAAACCTTAAAACTGATAAAGAGAGAGTGAGGGAGGGATAGAAGAGAGAAGCACAAGAAATGAACATAGAAGAGAGGCAATGAGTGGAAGGATTTGGATAGAGAGGAGAGTGATAGATAGAGAGATCACAAAGAGAAGACGAGAGAAAGAGAGGCGAATGTGAGGAAGGGAGAGGATAGAGAGGTAATGAAGAGGTGACGAGTGAAAGAGAGCAGAATGGGAGCTAGGGTGGGGATAGAGATGGTTGTAACAAGCTATCAATATAATATAGAAGAGAGAGAGAGAGAGAGAGAGAGAGAGAGAGAGAGAGAGAGAGAGAGAGAGAGAGAGAGAGAGAGAGAGAGAGAGAGAGATGAGGCAAGATTTAGGAAAGAGGGAGGGAGAGAGGGTAGGGAAAGAGGGGAGTGAGGGAGAGAAGAGAAGCAATGGAGAAGAGGGGAGTGAGGGGGAGAAGAGAAGCAATGGAGAAGAGGGAGATGATATGGAGATGGAGGAAGCGATATTATAGAAACTAGGAGAGAGAGGGAGAATATATGGGGATGGAGGGAACGATATTATACAAACTTGGAGATGATATAGGGATGCAGAGGGAGAATGAGTGAGAAGAGGGAGATCAAGGGAGATAAGTAGAGAGGCCATGAGAGTGAAAGGATTTAGATGAAGAGGATAGAGATAGGTAGAGAGGTGATGAGTGAAAGGATTTGGATAGAGAGGATAGAGATAGGTAGAGAGGTGATGAGTGAAAGGATTTAGATGCAGGGAGAATGAGTGAGAAGAGGGAGATGAAGCAGATAGGTAGAGAGGTGATGAGTGAAATGATTTAGATGTAGGGAGACTGCGTGAGAAGAGGGAGATGAAGGGAGATAAGTCGAGAGGCCATGAGAGTGAAAGGATTTAGATGGAGAGGATAGAGATAGGTAGAGAGGTGATGAGTGAAAGGATTTGGATTGAGAGGAGGGGAGTACAAAATCATTGTGCAATCCATTTTAGTCCCATTTGCCACTTGAACTTCATGAAAAGTTGCCAAAGGTATTGGCTGTAATTTGAGAGCACACAATGTTTTCTTGATCACAAAACTGTGTACTTCCACTATCCACCAAAACATGATCCACTCTACCATTGACATTCAAAGTGTTTGCACCCTTGCATCTTGCGTAAGAATCATGCAACAAGGTACACAAATTTGGCTTCATGCTTGCATCCTCAAAAGTACACATTGGCATCCCATGATCATACTCTTGCCAAGCATCTTGTAAAGTGCCATCGAGATCAAAAGGAAATCCCCCTCAAGGACATGATCATCATCACTTTCCAAGAATTCATTGCAATCACCAAAATCCTTGTTATCATGTCAATGATCATCTTCAATGGCCTTAGCTAAGACCATGTTGACGGTGATGTTTTTAGCTTTGTAAGTTTTGAAGTGCTCCTTATTCCACCTCTTACCACATTTGTAGTAGCAAAGCCCCTTGTTCCTCAACTCATTAATATAGTCCTCCATTATAAACTTGATTTTGTTGACACCACCATTGTGTGGCTTTCCATTCCCACTTGAAGCTTTAGAAGGATTTGAATCAAATCTGAAATTTGGCTTGGCATCACCACCATAAACGGTTAGATATCTAGGAATGGTGGGAGTTGAAGAAGAATCTCTTCCAAAATTCCCAAAAGTTGGAGCATTAAAATCAGCCCTACCTCCACTTCTTTCCAGGCCTCTATATGCATATTTGTCTTCATAGATCTCAACGTACATAATGGATTCTTGGAGATTATTAGGCCTTTGTGCTCTTACATCCACCCCAATGGTTGGTTTGAGACCCTTGATGTATTTAAGCATCTTAAACTTCTCACTAAATCCATCCACATGAAGAATAAGCTTCAAGAACTTTTGTGTGTAGTCCTTGACTTTGCCAAACCCTTGTTCTTCCTAGTCATTACACTCACCAATCAGCTTATCATTCCTCAACTTGGAAGTAAAGGCATTTTGCATGGCATCCTTCAAAGCACCCCATGTGGTGTCTCATAGCCATTGTCATGCAAATTTCACCACCAAGTGTGTGCATAACCTTCCATGTGGAGTGAGGGAAAGTACACCTTAGTGTGATCACTTCTTGGGTCCATCTTATAATACATATCTAACTTATTAACCCATTTATCATATTCTTCATTGCTTGATCCATCATCTCAAGAATTATGCATGTGTGGCCCCACGGGTGGGTCATCATGATCTCAAGACTCATCCACATGTAAAATTGAAAGCCAAACATTCCCTTTTGCATCACCATGTGATGTAGACATGTTAACCATGATTGGTTAACATTTATTCTCAAGCGTGGTTAAACTTCATGTACCTCATTTTTATGTAAACTGTGCCAAGAGCTTCATATAAAAGATATATGGGATGACCGAGCTTATGATGTGTAATGTCGGACACAAGAATAAGCCTAGGTGTACATAGAACTAGAGAATTAGTTTTGGGCCTCCAATTGTTAAATGGGTGGGGCAGCCACCATTGTAAAAAGAGAGCTCATGTATATAAGTGACATGAAATATGACGGGAAAATCCCATTATCACGTTTGAGTTTTCCTTCTCTCTCTCTCTCTCTCTCTCTCTCTCTCTCTCTTGTGGATATGGTGGTAAGATTGTGTATGTTTATACTTCCTTGCTTGATTGTTGGTGTGTGCATGTAGGTGATGGTTTCTTGGCTAGCTTCTTCTTCTCCCTCTTCTTGTCTTCTACATGTAGGTGATAGTTTCTTGGCTTGCTTCTTCTTCTCCCTCTTCTTGTCTTTTCCCTCATATTCACTCTTGCATACATGAAGGCATGGAGTAGGAGTTGAGCTCGCCATAGCTACATCTCTCCTTGTGCATTACCTAGCTTATGGAAGCTCCACTTGAGTGACACAAATGGTGGTGGTGTAAGATTCCTCCCTCCAGCTTTTGAGGTGTGTAGGTGTAAAAACCTCCCCTTTTGATCTTATAAATAAAAGAAAGATCCCGTTTTACCCTGTTTTGGCCTGGAGAGAGAAAATGTCTAGAGGGAGGTAATCCAAAATTGAGATTTTTTTGGATATAAAAATCCTCCTAGTGTCTAAAATGGTTTCCCCTGAAACAGAAATTCAAAAAGAACATTCCAATGTGTAATTGGAATTAATTAAAAATAGGTATAAAGGACCTTAGCCTAAGGGTCTAGATTTTTAGAAATTTTTGGATTATGGTCCAATTAAGGTTCCTATGGACCAATAAGATTAATCCAAATGTAGGGAGGAGATAAATTGAAGAATAAAAGAAAAACCCCCCAAAAATGAGTAAATGCTCACATAAGATGAAGAGTGGACTAAGGACCAAAGAAAAGAATAAAAAAATTAAAATTTGACACCTCAGTGTGGGGATCTCTCCTCATGAAGTAGGTGCCTTTTTTCTCATCATTACCCCCAATTTTTAATCAATAAAATGAGATATTTTTATCTCTCCTCTCTCCTATTTCAAAACTAAATCCAAAAAGTAAGCTGAACTGACCCAAAAATGGTCAAAAATTGACCAAATTGATCTGAAAAATTCCAGAATTAGTTTGCTTGGTTAGAGGCTCACTTTTTCCTATAAATAGAAGCCTCCCCCTTTGTAAAAGCTTAACGGTGTTTATGCACCGTTACTTTGCTCCGTCTTGGAGCCATCTACATTGAATTTTTTAATAATTCAATTGTTTTTGGCCTAATCCTCTCCAAAGTGAATTGGTGGCCACTCTTGCTTCAAACAAGAGTAGAACCCTCAATCCCTCAAGCCAAAGGAGAGCTTACAAACTCCATGTAAGCTAATTTTCTTACTTGTTTAATGAAGAATCTATGGTTTTCTTAATTTTTATGTTTTGCAGATGTTGAATTAAATTCAAATGCTATGCCTTTGATAAAAAAGCCACCCCCTTCTCCTCTTTACATTCCAACCTTTCTCAATCCTAGAACATCTTTGGATTCTTTTCTTATCAGACAACGGAGTAACCATTTTCAATAGTTTAGTTATCTCCTTGTCACTAAACTCACCGCATGCATTCTATGATTCTTTAAGCAATAAATCCAATACCATGTCTTGGGCCACATGAATCTCAACCTTCTTTGGTGTCGCATAAGGAGTGGCTCTTGCATGGGACATTACCTTTTCTTCAACAACCCTTTTTTGTACTGTAGATGAACCATCTACAAATGGATGGTCATGGTGACCCAAGTGAATTGCATATCTATTGCAATTCACATGATCTCTAGATATGTAGTAATACATAACTACAGGGGTATTGTTTCACACATTTTGATGGTGGCAGACGACAATGGGAACACACCAAAGATCCAAATTCATCCTTTACCTTTCCCACCGGGGCACCTTTCTTGCCTTACCTAACTAGTGTGTTTCATTCACAATAGAACATCATGATAAGTTAGGGAAATCCAAATTGTAGCACCGTAAATGACATGTGCATCTACTCAATCACACAATACCTGAAAAGCAATTAGAGCTACATGTTACATAATCCGCCCAAACATGGCCATCATTTTTGTGTTCCATCCCCACCATTGAGGATTCCCACAAACATGGTGGAAGCTCAAAGACAATATAACAATCATATGTAGACGGGAGCTCTTGCACTGTCCATCTATCTTGCACGTTAGCAAATGTAGCATGCAAACTACTATTAAGTGGGAGAACTTTAATCATGTCAAACACACTTGTAATTTTTCTCTTATCCAAATTGCTCATTGGTTTTTGTTCATCCGTAGACACATCGTCATCCATAACGATTGGAGAGACAACATGACCCGATGCAAGGAGAAGTTTGTAAAAAGAATGCATATTTGTATCTAGAATGTATCCTTCTTCTGAGGATTTGATAGTTTGCACCTTAATTTATATTTTCTCACCACCTAGAGTCAATTGATGTATTGAGAATGTCTAGATTTCTCCCATTTCAAAATGCTCTTGTAGGTTTGAAATGGACACCTCACAATATCGATGGATCATAATAAAGAACAAGTTTTCTTCCTCTGGGGGGTAGGCCTATATATTGTGACATAATGAGGCATTACTGATCGTTTATGGACACCAAAAAAAATTCAAAAGAACCAAATAGATCTCAAGCATTAACCATTCTACTCCTAAAATGCCAACAGAAACATGGAGATATTGAGGATATAAGCACAAACAAAAGAACTTACTAGACGAGCAACACACAACATTTCAGAAGACAAGTGCAGTTAGGTTTATATTCAAGAAAAGCAACTCTCATATGGTCCAAGTTATTCTTAGATGATCCAGTTTATTCTTTAAGTGATGGCATTTGAGTACTATTTTCAAAAATCATCACGTGGCCCAAATTTATTCTTAGATGATCCAATTTATTCTTTGAGTGATGGCATTTGAGTACTATTTTTTTTAAATCATCATGCGACCCAATTTATACGTAGAGTGATGGCCTTTTAATCATCACGATGGCCCAATTTATTCTAAGAGTGATGGCCATGTAGATGTACAAAACTAAATAAAATTTAAGAAATTTGAAAGGCTTCTCACCACAAAAATAACAAAATAAATAAAATTTAAGAAATTTGAAAAGCTTCTCACACAAAATTTGAAAGGCTTCTCACCACAGAAATTTATTCTTTGAAGAGGAGAGGAGAGAGAGTGATGGACCACATGAAGAGGAGGAGAGAAAGAGAGGTAAAGCAATAGAAAGTGAGAGAGAGACACATACAAAGAGGGATATATATATATATATATATATAGAGAGAGAGAGAGAGAGAAGAGAAGTTTTACATATTAAATTTTTAGTAGTGGTAATCTAATCAAATAAATTTTACAGTTTAAATTTTTTGTCATGGTTATCTAAACAAAATAGTTTGGGCGCCTGGTCCATTTTTTTGTTGTTTGCTCCCAACACTTTGCAAGCACCCAAGTCCTTTACTTTCTCGTGGTTTGAATAGCTCTTTCATGAGCCCTAGCATTCCATCACTTTTTTTTGCAAACAAGGGAAGGTCGAGTGGTGGAAGTGGACTGCTCGCAGCTCTCCATGCCACCGAGAGAATGCAGGTTATAGCCTAAGCAGTCGCACGCCAACGCGGGCTACTTGTGTTGCTCAATAATTTTTAATTATAGCCAATTTGAAATATTTCATAAGAGAGATTTTGTGAATAAATGCAGTCATGTTAGCTTGCGTAACCCGTCCCTGTGTTGTAGCTTACATAGCCTACATTGGCGCTTGCAGGTAGCAGCAACAACTGTATATCAGCAGTTATCCCATAGGCAAAAACTATAGCTTAAGCACACACACAAACATATCTTATGCATAGAAATATGTATAGCAAAAGAATAGCTTATGTATAGAAAAAGAATAGCTACCTTATACATAGCAAAATCATAGGTAAAGCTATAGCTTATGCATACACAAAAAACATATCTTATGCATAGAAATATTTATAGCAATATGTTTAGAAAAAGCATAACCAAAATCATAGCTTATGCATGCGCCCATGCCATATGCATAAGAAAAAGAAGAGCTTATGCATAAAAATGATTAAGCATAGCCATGCATACAAATGGTTAAGCATAGCCATACATAATACATGATTAAGCATATATCATCCTATGTCTTATACATAGATTAATATAAAATATGTAAGAAATCTAGAGAATAGAATAAAGTAAGATTGGGGAAATCAAGGGTGGATAGAACAAGAAACATGCTAGGGGAATAGAAATACCTCTTGGATTTTACCTCCTGCTAGTGGAGATAGGAGAGGCAATTTTATGCTTCTTTTGAAAAGAATCCCCTCATCGTGGCTACTTTTTTCATAGTATAGGCACCTAAAACTAACATTGCCTATATAGACCGTGCCGGCGCATGGGCTATCAAAGGGACTTTGTTTTTCTTTTTTGATTGAATAAATCCTTTCTTTTTTCCATTCTAATGGAATTATGGGAATTTGGCCTCATTTGCTTATTCTTTCTTTAAAAGTTTGGTTGGAATTAGATAGAACAACACACACCCTACATGCCACCAATTGAACCCATGACCTTGGGACTCTTGAGAACCACCTTAACCACTCCACTTATGGGGATTTGGCCTCATTTTCGTATTCATTGATGTGTGTGTGTGTGTGTGTGTGAGTCTCCTTAAGTAGATCATGTGAGAGACGAGCTACAATAGAGACTTTGATTTTGTATTTTGATGGAATTAAACCATCCCATTCTGGCATTTTTTATAGAATTTTGGTGAAATGAAAGAGAATTAACATTGCCAATATGGACCGTGCTAGCACAGGCTATCAAAGGCACTTTGTTTTTTCTTTATAATAGAATTAAACTCTCTCTTTTTTAATATTTTTAATAGAATTATGCTGTGTGTTTTGATGAAATTTAATATGGCCAATATGGATTGTGCCGACATGGGCTATTAAAGGGACTTTGTTTTTCTTTTTTGATTGAACAAAATCCTCTCTTTTGCAGTTTAATGGAATTATGGTGATTTGGCCTAATTTGCTTTAGTCATTGATGGGTGTTTGTGTTTGTGCAAAGTAGACTGCATCAGTATGGGCTACAACAATGCAGACCTTGTTTTTGCATTTTGATGGAATTAAACCTTCCCATTCTAGCATTTTTGATGAAATTTTGGTGAAATGAAAGAGAATTAACATTGCCAATATGGACCATGCCAGCACCATGGGCTATCAAAAGGCACTTTGTTTTTTTCTTTATAATAGAATAAAACTCTTTTTTTTGTGTGTTTTCGATGGAATTATGTTGTGTGTTTTGGTGAAAATTAATTTGGCCAATATGGACCATGCCGGCATGGGCTATCAATGGTGTTGAGATATGGAGCTCAACTAGTGATACGACAGACATTGATGACCCGCCTGGGTGATAGCTTTCGCATCGACACCACTAGCATGGTTGGTGAGATTATGAGTAATATGCGGCCAGTGGGATGACAGGCTGTGTGACAGCCATTTTGGATTACTAGAGACTAGCCTAGTTATAGCGTCAGCTCATTTAGTCGGGTTCACATTATGGATCGACCCTCGTCTGTTGTAGTAGTTGAGTACTAACCCATATAGTGTGTACTCTTATCTTTATGTTATGTTGGTTGAGTAGAGAAGAAGATAGAAGAAAATTCAGCTATCCATCTCTCTCTTGTGTCTTGATAGAAGAAAATTCAGCTATCCATCTTTCTCTTGTGCCTTGCTCTCTCTTGTGTGTGTGTGTTTGCTTGCTAGGTTTCGAAGCTCCTCCTCTCCCCCACATTCTCTTTATGGTATCAGAGCCTGGTTCGTGTGAGAGCTAAGGAGGCAAGCAAGAGGTAAGAACAAGCAAGGAAGGAAGCGGTACTACACATGTAAGAGCACCATCATCTCTTTCTCCTTCTTGGTTTAGGTACAGCACCCCCTCAGTAGCTCTGGGAGCTACACATCTCTGATTGAGGAGCTATCTTCGTGAGAGTGGAGCTACAGGGCTGGTATACTATCTTATTGGACATAATTTTTTCAGTCAGATTCGTGTTTCTGAAAGTTTTGGTAGAGAACTATTTCTGCTCGAAATCTGGTTATTACAGTGCAGTAATGCATTTTGGAAGTGTAGATAGGGTTTGCACATGTATTGTTGATACTGGATGTATGTACATGTACTCTGGTCACATTTGGTGAGACACAGGTTGTGCTGAAGTATTGCTGCTGTAGTTACAGGAGATATTGTTGTATTACAGGTTGCATACAGAAGTATGTTTGAAGGTTATTTGATTGTTGCAAGAAAACATGTATGACAGATTTAATTAACTTGTTAGTGAGAAGCTGGATAAGAATAACTTCCATGCTTGGAAGTTCAGAATGACCAATTTTCAAATGAGTAAAGGATTTTGGGATTATGTAGAAGGAGACAATGAGGAGCCTCTAGAGTTATCTGAGGAGAATGCCACTCCTACAGATAAAAAGGCATTCAAGGATTGGAATCAGGGTGCAAGAAAATTCATGTATTGACTTTCAATTAGTGTCACAGACACTATGATAGGACACATACAGGATGCAAACACTCCAACAGTTGCATGGCAGAATTTGGTTCAAATGTTCTAGAGACTAACACAAAGGCAAGGAAGTTGCAGTTAAAGCAAGAGTTGCATACTGTGGAAAAGAAAATCATGTCCATCAATGAATATGCCTTAAAGATCAAGGGCATTGTTGAATCCCTTGGTTCTATCAATGTATCAATGGAGGATGATGATTTGGTGAGTGTCTGTCTGAATGGGCTTGGCAAAGAGTACAATCCATTCAAGACCTCCATTGCAGTTAGGGAGAATATTTCTAACTTTCGGGACTTGATATCTATGCTGATCATAGAAGAAAGGGCTTTAGGTGAGGTTTCTTCTTCACAAATCAAGAACACATCAAAATAGGCCTTCTACTCTAATTTTGGTAGAGGTGGAGGTAGAGGCCGTGGTCGACGAGGCCAAGGTGGTGGCCGACAAGGAAATCATAATTCTGGACAACAATAGTCCAATGATTCACAACAGCAATCATACACAGGTGGAAGAGGCCAGTCTAGAGGGGCAGAGGGAGCCAAAGAGGCCGAGGTGGTTGGCAAAGAAATCAAAATGCAAATAGCATAGAGTGCTATTACTGTGGCAAACCAAGACACATGGCAAAGGACTGCTACAAAAAGTAGAATGACATTAAAAGTGGAAAGTTGCAGCAAGGCAACCATGCATCATCTAGCAAACATAGAGGCGATGATAGAAGTGAGAAGCTGTTTGTGATGCAACACATGCTTAGCTCCATAACAAGAGATGTGTCAGGATCTCAAGATATATGGTATGTGGATTCTGGTGCCTCTAACCACATGACCAGTCATGCTGAGTGGTTTAGAGCTATGCTAAAAATAGAAAAATCAGCTTAAGTGATGATACTGCACATCCCATTGCGCATGTTGGTAAAGTGCCATTGTCTATGTAGGATGACAAAATGAGGTACTTTTGGGGTCAATGTACATCATGTTCCAAATATTACAAAGAACCTGGTATCTGTTTGGACAGATGGTTGAGCAGGGTCTGCAAGTAAGGTTTAATCCTCAAGGATGTTTTGTGGGAGACTTCAAAAATAAGTGTCACTTGGTTGCAAAGGGTAATGGAAATGGCAGAATGTTTACTTTGGATGATGTGAACATGCCTGAGATCAAGGCAACCATGTTTGCGCATGGAACAGGTGTCATTACAGATATTGACATATGGCTCCAGAAGTGGCACGTGCCTTGATGGCTGAAAAGAATATGCCATATTACTTTTGGGTAGAAGCACTATTGTGTACATTATGAACAGAACACTCACTGGAGTTGTTCATGGTATGACTCCTAAGACAGAAGTTTACAGGCATAAGATTGGATGTGTCTCACTTGCAAATGTTTGGGTGTATTGCATATGTACATGTTCTTGATGAAGTGAGAAAAAAGTTGGATCCAAAGGTAGAGAAATGCATCTTCATTGGTTATGCTATGGAGCAAAAAGGTTATAGATGCTATAACCCTACCACTTGCGAGATGCGAGTGAGCAGAGATATTGTCTTCGATGAGATGAGTAGCTAGTATGCACCAGTAGTGAAGGCAATAGAAGATGCAGATGTAAGAAGTGCTGATGTTGCACCACATGTAAAGCAGCAATCACAGGTGCTGAGTGGACTTGGGGAGTCCTCGAGCAATGGATCCAATGTTAGCCCATGGTCAGGCAGGTTGATGAATGATGCAGGCACACATGTATCATAGAAAGGGAAGGAAAAGGTAGATCAACCTTTTGTGCGTGATCTGTCAGCCAGGTCACTTATATGTCGATGGTGTCTCTAGTGGCTCTAAGTAGAGCCTTGATGAGGAGCTTGGCATTCCGTCTGTGGTTACTCCTGGTGTAAGGAGAACCAGGGCTGTTTTAAGGACACCTGGTAGTGATCCAGGTGTACGCAGGTCTACGAGGGTTAGATACCCTGTTGACATGTTGAGATATGATGGATATAGAGCCCATCATTATCCTTACATGGTAAAAGCAATACAAAAGGTTGAGCCAACTTGCTTTGAGCAGGCAATTGGAAATAAGAAATGGAAAGATGCCATGGATGAGGAGATGGTAGCATTGGATGCAAATGCAACATGGGAGTTAGTGCCTTTGCCTAAGGAAAAGAAGGCAATTAGATGTAAGTGGGTGTATAAAGTCAAGCACAATGCTGATGGTTCAGTGAATAGGTACAAGGCAAGATTGGTTGCCAAGGGCTATGCGCAGACTTATGGCATAGACTATGAGGAGACATTCAGCCCGGTTGCAAGAATTGCAACTGTGAGAGCTGTCATTGCTATGGCTATAGCGAAGGGTTGGTCTTTACATCAAATGAATGTAAAGAATGCTTTCTTGCATCGTGATTTGCAAGAAGAAGTGTACATGATGCAGCCACCAGGTTATGGGAGCGATGCACATCTAGATTTTGTGTGCAGGTTACGCAAAGCCTTGTATGGCTTGAAGCAGGCACCCAGAGCATGGTCAAACAAGATCACGAAGTATCTTGTTACCATTGGATTTCAGATATCCAATGTAGATTTTTCACTATATGTGAAAAAGATAGATAGAGGGATCATGCTATTAGTCATCTATGTGGATGACTTAATTATCATCACTAGATAGTGATGCAGACATACATGACGTCAGGATACTTTTGAAGCAAAAGTTTGAGATGAAGGATTTGGGTGAGCTACGGTATTTCTTGGGCATAGAGGTGGTGAGATCACCTCATGGCATTTTGCTATTGTAGAGGCAGTATGGCTTGGACATGTTGTCCAAGTATGGTATGACATGCTATAAGCCTATTTTAGTACCATTGGAGCAGCACAAAGCTTTCTGTGGATATAGGTGAGCTTTTGGAGGATCCCACTACATACAGGCGCATATTGGGTAGTTTGATCTACATGACTATTACAAGGCCAGACTTGAGCTATGCAATTGGACTTGTGAGTCAGCTTATGTAGGCCCCTAGGAAGCCACACTTGGATGTGGCTAGACAGATCCTCAGGTACATAAAGTCCACAGTTGATTATGGACTTTTCTATGAGGCTGGTATAGAGATACAGTTGCATGGGTACACAGATGCTGATTGGGCTAGTAGTATTGCAGATAGGAGATCTACCAGTGGTTTTATGTTCTCATTTGGGAGTGTTACTATGAGTTGGAGTAGTAAGAAGTAGCCAACAGTTGTCTTGTCGAGTACAGAGTGTTGAGATATTGAGCTCATCTAGTGAGGCGATGGACATTGATGACCCGCTTGGGGGATAGGTCCCACACTTACACCACTGGCATGGTTGGTGAGATCTTGGGTGATATGCGGCCAGTGGGATGACAGGCTGTGTGACAGCCATTCTAGAGACTGGCATAGTTATAGTGCCAGCTCATTTAGTTGGGTTCACACTATAGAGAACCCTAGTATGTATTTGGTTGAGTACTTTTCATATGTGTGTACTCTTATCTTGTCTATGGAGTGTTGAGTGTTGTGTGAAGAAGAAGAAGATTTTCAGCCTCTCACCTTGTGTGTTCTCTATTAGGGTTTTGTGAGTGTATGTGTGCTTGCAAGAGCTCAAGCTCTCTTCTCCCCTGCATCTTTTCATGGTATTGGGTAAGAGCTTCAACTACTCTTCCCTATTTGTGTTGGTGACTACACCCTTGTCGGGAGCTCTACGGGAGGCACCGGCAAACGATCTCTAATTGAGGAGCTTCTTTCGCGGGAGTAAGGCTATGGGCAACTATTGGACATAGATTTTTTGGGCTGAAAACATGTTTCGGGCGCATCTCGACCTCCGTTTTTCAGAAAGCAGGCGATTTCGAGCACTGCGGATAAGTCATCGATTCTCTGCAAAACTCTATTTTAAGAACTGTAGGAACACAGATTGGCTGTGCAGACACTGTGTGTGCTGCAAAGGAGATCAACAGTTGCCATTGGGTGTATGTATGCGCACATTGAGGTCACTGGTTGGTGACATTTGAGTGTACTACAGTACCGCTGCAGAAAATAGAGTAGTTTGTGCAGGACAAACCAGAGTGCTATTTCTGGTAAATTTGTGTGTCTGGCAAGATGTCAAATGCTGGCATAAACCAGATTGTTGCTGAGAAGCTTGATAAGAACAACTTCCATGCTTGGAGGTTTAGGTTGATGAATTTCCTGATGGGAAAGGGCTACTGGGACTATATAGAAGGTGAGCATGAAGAGGCACCGGGGATATCGCAGATCAATTCGACTGTTGCAGATGTGAAAGAGTTCAAGGATTGGAACCAAGGAGCCAGAAAAGTTATGTATTGGCTCTCTATTAGTATACAGGACACCATGATTGGGCACATACAGGATGCCAAGTCTCCCAAGGAGGCGTGGGACACCTTGGTAAAACTCTATGAAACAAATACCAAGGCACGTAAGATACAGTTGAAGAATGAACTTCATACTCTGGAGAAAAAGAGTATGTCTGTGATGACTGACTATGCATTGAAGATAAAGGGTATTGTGGAATCCCTTGCATCTATTGGTGTTTCAGTAGATGATGATGATAAGGTGGAAGTCTGTCTACGTGGTCTCGGGCCACAATACAAGGCGTTCAAGACGTCTATTCCGACTCGGGAAAACATTCCCAATTTTACAGATTTGGTGTCTATGCTGATTATAGAAGAGAAGAGCTTGGGTGAAGACCAACAGTCTTCACAAAACAAAAATAGTTCAGAGCAACAGGCCTTCTACACAAGTTCAGGAAGAGGACGAGGTAGAGGAGGCCGTGGACGCGGTCAAGGAGGTGGCCGAACAGGTAATTAGAATTATGGCCAGCAGAGCAGCAACAATAACAGTCCCAGAATTCACAACAACAACAACAACACACAGGTGGAAGAGGCCAATTCAGAGGCAGGGGGAGTCAAAGAGGTCGTGGAAATTGGCAAAGGCAGTATAATGATACACGTGGATGCTTTTATTGTGGTAAGCCTGGACATGTGTGTTGAAAATACAAGTGAATAGGGTGTGTGTGGGAACAAGCTCTTGGATAGAGGCTGTAAAAGAGAAGATGTAAATGTGAAAGAACCTGTGAAAAGGTGAGGAGAATCTACTGGGAGAGAATAAAGGGTAGCATGAGAGAATTTAGGAGTGTGGAGTTATTCTGGGAGATATTCAGGGAAAAGAGAAGAGGTGGAGAGAATCAGGCAAGAGGTGGAGATATTCTGGGAGTGAATCATGGAGAAATCAATGGGATTTGATGCTTGATGTAAACTCTATAAATTGAGGCATAGCCCTAATGAGAATTTGCTGGTTTTTGAGTATCCATGCCTACATTAATCTATTTGCTAATTATTCACTAATTACATCTTAATCATTTGCTAATCACTTTGTTAATGATGTTGATTCTAGTGTTTGATCCACCATAGCTCATCATTATGCTCAAATTTCAACATGGTATCAGAGCCATGCCTAGAATCCATCAGGTTTATGAGCCCATTAGTTAATTAATTAGGATTATTAGATAATTAGCAAATAATCAAAATTTTAGTAAGTTTTCACTTCTCCCCTTCACCCCCAGCCAGTGGAGGACTCCATTCATCTTGCACACACAACAATAGCTCACAAGCTTCTAGCATATGGTAACCAACTCCTTTGGCTATAAGCTCATCAAGACGACGCAGCAAACCGCGAAGAAATTCAGGAGAAATCGACGTTTTGGCCGGCGCGTTTTTTTCTGAGTAAACTGCAGATTTCTCCTTCATCAAATCAAATGCTTCTAATTCCTCCTAGACCAAGGTGTATTCAAGCATGCTCTACAAGCTGGTGAAGATAGAATTCAATTTCATCAAGTCTACAGTGAGATCCAAGCTCTTCATCAAATCTGCAGGTGACTTTGGTAAAACAGAGATTAAGCTTTCAATATTTGGTCAAATCTTGTAATTATTCGCTTAATCCTCTACTAGACTCATTGCTATTGATGCCTTTGAAAGCATTTGAGCTCATTTGAAGTGGAAGGCACTAGATCTGGACTCTCCGCATACTCTATTTTCTGCACACAAAACATAGCATTAATTTGCTAATCAGTGATTAATCAGTGCTAATCACTGTATTTTGGTGCAATTGAGGGTTCAAATTAACCATTAGGTATCTGATGCAAATCCCTAAAGCTTTAGATTGCAAATCGGAGTTGGTTTGATACTCCAACCATCCCGTACAAATTGGTTACCCTTAATTTAGTGTAATTTCTGGTGATTTTATGCTGATAAAATTGTTATAATCATCTATTAAACACCAGATTGAGTTGTAAAAGGGTAGACACTACTCTTGAATCTTGAAATTGGATCAAGAGGTAAGACCCCCTTCACATCACCATGAGTTCAGCACAGAAAGTAGCCAAATTTAATGGGGAACAGTTTTATACATGGCAGACAAAAACCATGTATTTGCTGATGAGGAAAAATCTGTGGGGATTAGTTGAAGGGAGAGATGAATGCCCAGAGAGAGGGAAAAATGAGTGGAAGAGCAGGAATGAAAAAGCATTGGGACTTATTGCACTCAGTTTAAATGATGAAATCATTCATCACATCACAGGGATACAATGGGCAAAAGATGCATGGGATGAACTCAATAAATTATTTGGTACACAAGAAAAAAATTCCAAGATAAATCTGTTAATGCAATTCTACAAATTGGACATGAAGGAAAGTGAACCTTTAATCACACACTTGAACAAATATAAAAGCATTAAGCAACAGCTGGCAGCTATTGGCAAAAAGGTAGAAGATGATGAAGCATTAGCTGTACTTCTGAAGAGTGTGGACAAAGGAGATTATGAAAACATTGTAGCAACACTAAAGAATGTACCTGAATTGAAGATACACGAGATAGAAGCAGCTCTACTAGAGCAAGAGAGCAGAGGCAAAGAGAAGAAAGGGCTCGACTCAATAGCAGGAGAGGAAAAAGCATTCTTCACCCGAGGAGGATTCTCTCGAGGACGAGGACGAGGAAGAGGCAGAGTAGGAGGGAGGACCTTCACTTGCCACAAATGTGGAAAGCCAGGACACATGGCGAGAGACTGCTACAGCAAACCCAGTGAAGAAGGAATGACATCGGCAAACTTCATGGAGGCTCCAAAGGAAGTGGAGTCGGATCATCTTTTCTGAGAGAGAGAGAGAACCCAATGTAACCTGCCCCAATAAAGTAAAACCACCTCTGAGCCACCGATGATATAGGCCACGTGGTAGATGTATGTGTGAACACTTTAGTCAAGGTCACGGGCACTTATAGTAGCCTTGGACACATAGAGAGAGAGAGTGTCAAGGACTATGGAGTTTAGGGACTTGAGGCACTGGTCGCGGGCTATCAAGTAAGAGGGAAACTTGGTATAGGGTCCAGGTGTGCTAGGATTATTCACTTAGGGGAGGTGTTGAAAATACAAGTGAATAGGGTGTGTGTGGGAACAAGCTCTAGGATAGAGGCTGTAAGAGAAGATGTAAATGTGAAAGAACCTGTGAAAAGGTGAGGAGAATCTACTGGGAGAGAATAAAGGGTAGCATGAGAGAATTTAGGAGTGTGGAGTTATTCTGGGAGATATTCAGGGAAAAGAGAAGAGGCGGAGAGAATCAGGCAAGAGGTGGAGATATTCTGGGAGTGAATTATAGAGAAATCAATAGGATTTGATGCTTGATGTAAACTCTATAAATTGAGGCATAGTCCTAATGAGAATTTGCTGGTTTTTGAGTATCCATGCCTACATTAATCTATTTGCTAATTATTCACTAATTACATCTTAATCGTTTACTAATCACTTTGTTAATGATATTGATTCTAGTGTTTGATCCACCATAGCTCATCATTATGCTCAAATTTCAACAATGTGCAGGCAGATTGTTATAAGAAGCAAGCTGACATGTAAAATGGAAAATTGCAGCAAAACAACTATGCATCCTCAAGCAGAAACAATGAGGATAATGAAAGGTTGTTTGTTATGCAGCATGTCTGAATGCCATGTCTGAAAATGTTGAAGCAGCACATAAAGATGATGTATGGTATGTTGATTCAGGTGCTTCAAACCACATGACAAGTCATGGGGAGTGGTTCAAGGAGATGAAAAACCTTGAAAGACCAGGTTTTGTGGAAACAGGGGATGACACTGCTCATCCAATTTTCCATGTTGGAGATGTGCCATTATCTATGTAGGATGGCAAAGTGAAGTATCTTGTAGATGTACTTCACGTTTCGAACATAACAAAGAATCTGGTTTCAGTTGGCTAGATGATTGAGCAGGGTTTGCAGGTTCGGTTTAACCCTGATGGTTGTTATGTTGAAGACTTTAAAGACAAGTGCAGGTTGGTTGCAAAAGGCAACAGAGTGGGCAGAATGTTTACGTTGAATGTAAACATTCTTGAAGTGAGTGCTGCGATGTTTGCAAATGGTTCAAGAATTGTTGCAGACACAGACATTTGGCATAAAAGAATTGGACATGTGAATGTGCAGAGAATGAAGTCTATGCAGACTAAAGGAATTGTGACAGGGCTGCCAAAGTTTAAAGTTGAAGGTATATAGAAAATATGTAAAGCATGCCAATTTGGAAAGCAAACAAAACATGTATTTCCACGTAACAGATATGTGAGCAGAAATGCACTAGATGTTGTGCATTCATATGTATGGGGTCCTACGAAGACCATGTCTATGGGAGGCTACAGGTATTATGTGACATTCATTGATGACCACACAAAAGGAAAGTGTGGGTATACTTCATGAAGGAGAAGGGTGAGGTGTTCACTCACTTTCAGAATTTCAGAGTTATGGTTGAAAAGAAAACATGGGAAATATGTAAAGTGCCTAAGGTCAGATGGAGGGGGAGAGTACTTCTCCAATGAGTTCTCTGAATTGAGTGAGGACGCGATATACAAGCTAGCATACCCACATAGGGAAGTTGCAATTTGTAGCTCTAAGGCAAGACCCACTTCGGCAAGGCTAAAGTAAGTTCTTGACTTGAATAATAATGAACCCACAAAATTGCTTCAAGTTGAAGACGAGAAAATCTTGAGACCAAAACAAAATTGGCATATGCAACAAAGAGTGAATTGATCAACAAATTTTGGAGCTGTGTTCACCTTCCCAACTAACGCGAAGTAGAGCACTCACCGCCGGTGTACAAGCAAAGCGCACACCAATTCCCCTATCTTGATGCTAAGAAAGATCTACAACCTAAGAAGGGTTAAATGCAAGCACATATAAAATCATGTCCATCATTTTTCTCATGAGAGAGAGAGAGAGGGAGGAGACAATACGCATGAGAGTCCCTCTTCCATTCATAAGAGAGACGGCTAGAGCCATCGTTTTTCATTTCACTTGTGCTATTTTCTTTGCACGACACGTGGGTAGTTCGAGAGAGCTTCCCCTCTTTTCTCCCCACATGGCTACTTATTGTGAAACTAGTGGCTTGACTCGTCCCTGATGGGCAAGAGTATTCTTATTTATCGATCACAAATCAGTGCAGTAAAGAGAGGTGTTGCTCTAGAGTCCCAAGATCACGGGTTCAAGCCCTCATTGCGAAAGAGATTGCACGCACGGGTGTTTTTTTTTTCTTATTTTCTAATTCCAAACAATTGAAAAAAAATGCTCACGGGGGTAAGTAGGGATAAGCCTTATATTTGAAGCCCATGATAGGCCCCACGGTCTCTAACTTGCCAACCTATGTATAAACACACCATGCTTTCCATATATATACTCCTAAAGCACTTAATCTCATTGAATAAAGCACCAAACTTGGCGTAAATAAATAGCCCGAACATTTCAACCCAAAATAATGTTGACAATCTCAACACACCTGAATGAAGCTTTAAAACAATCTTCGAACAACTGGATTATCTCTCCTTGGAAGCCCATACTCCTCGCCTCCATCTGGCAAAAAAACATTAAAGAAAAAAACATTAGCTAGTGCGAGATAAACTTTTCGTGGGAAAAAAGAAGGAAAACAACAAAATCTTTTAGAACTCATTTGGTGGATCAATATTTGAGGCGAATGGGGTTTGAACAAGCTTGTAGCAAACCAAAAAATTATATATTGTCCAGTACCTATGACTCAAAAATCTAACCTATCAGGCTTTTCATAGTCCACAAACATTACATGTACATGAAGTTGATCCGCGATCTTTTGTAATCTCAGACTATAAATTCCAAGGAGCCCAAAGCTCTCATTGTAAGGGTCTCGGCCATACAAACCCAACAATATTTTGGGTTCTAAAAAATAAAGATATTCCCTATTGTGCGAAAAGAATGTATCAATAGCAATATAAATTCATCAAACAAAACACAAAGCCTACATAAAAAACAGCTTTTATATATACCATAAAACACTGCTGCTCTCTAACAGTTCGATAATTAGAGATGATGTTGCTTGTCCTTTCCAAAATGGAGGGTCTACAATTCAGGAATATTACATAGATTATGAAAAACAAAAATGCCTGAATTATAGCAATCTCAGAAATAATTACCTTCAATATCTTGGCCATCACCACCATAAACAAATGAAAATGATCTCCTTGCTACCTCCATCCTAAGAAATATACCCCTGATATCAAATATAATACTCACAACGCTAATAAGTTACATAACACTTTAAGGTCTCCCCCTCTCCCTCTTTCTCTCTCTCTCTCTCTCTCTCTCTCTCTCTCTCTCTCTCTCTCTCTTTATATATATATATGTTTAGTAAATGTTTGCTTATCCAAATGTCCAAAATAACAAATAGGAACTCAACAACACGCATCCGCCATCTCAACAATTAGAACCACCGCTTGAGCAATGATGACGGGACACTCTCTCTTATGGATCTACATGGTATCTTCAGCTAAATGCAAGTAGATTTATACACATGAATTCAATAATACCAAAGAGAGAAGCATCAATGTGAAAGGTTGCATAGAAAGACAATATAGATTACACATGTTACATCATTGATACAGATATATCTATGATTGTAGTCTCCAACGTTTGTAAGCTGCTATATATCAATAGCTTGTTCTCTACCTTTTGGGCATAGATTATACTTACATCCTAATTTATGCCCTTTGGAAAACCTCCTTGTAGACAACATTGGTTGTGAAGACTTCGCTTGAAGCTTCTATGCTGCTTTCCTGTTCCATATGATGATTTATACACATTTTCACTATATCAGATGATCTAACACGTGACATAGCAACGTACAACTGTCCATGTGTGAATATTTGGGTGGCCAAGTAAAGTCCCAATACACTCAATGTTTGTCCTTGGGACTTATTTATTGAGATACCAAAGGCTAACCTTACAGGAAATTATCTCCTTCTCATGTCAAAAGGCAGCATAGTAGGTATGAATGTTATCCTGGGAATAAAGACCTTGTCTCCAATGTTGGTACCTGTAATGATTTCTGCTTCTATCATCTTTAAGTCAAATTGCTTACATATCAATCTGGTACCATTACAAAGTCCCTCTGTCGCCGAGGATCCAAATTGCGAAGCAGCATGATAGAAGCGTTAATCTTTAGAATCAAGCGATGAGGGTAACCACCACCCAAATTCTGTTCAGTAGGCTGAATTGTCCATTTCCATGGAAAGGAGTCTAAATAGTTGTTAATCAAGAGCATTTGACACTATCCTCGAGGTTGTTTCTTTGAACCAGGGTGGTGTTGTTTTCCTTGATGGACCAAGTGGATTAGGCAAAACCTATCTTTATAATGCCTTGATGTCACGACGATTACGTGGAGAGAATCAAGTTGCATTGGCATGTGTATCATCTGGAATAGCTGCATTGTTGCTTTCAAATGGTCATACAATGCTTTCACGTTTTAAAATTCCATTGGTGCTCAATGCTTCTAGCACATGTGGAATTAAAGCTAACAGCCCATTAGCGGAGGTTTTGAAGCTTGCAAGGTTAATTATTTGGGATGAGGCTCCAATGATGCATCGGTATGCATATGAAGCACTGGTGGACAGGACATTGAAAGACATTATCCAGAGTGATTCTGTGTTTGGTGAGAAAGTTATGCTCTTTGGTGAGAAAGTTATGCTCTTTGGTGGTGACTTTAGGCAAATCTTATCGGTTGTGCCAAAGGGATCGCGTCATCGTGAGGACATTGTTGATGCAACATTATGCCGGTCATATATTTGGAGATATGTGAAAGTTCTAAAGCTCGCCCAAAACATGCAGGCTAGACATAGTTCTTATGATTGTACAGAACAAGAATTTGTCAAATGGACATTATAAATTGGAGACGGCTCTATAGGCCATCCAAACAATGAAGGCAGAGTGGTAATACCACCATGAATGTTGATCCATGGGAACTCCATTTTGAATTTGGTAGAATTGGTATACAAAGATCTTCAGAGGGTGGAGGAATATGGATGCTTTTTTAAAGACTGTGCTATACTTGCACCACGAAATCTAGAGGTTGACGAGGTTAATGAACTAGTTAGCCTTGAGTGCATTGCCCGGTCTTGAAAGGGAATACCTCAGTGCTGATTCGGTTGCTTTTTTAGGTACTTGACGCAATATTGTACCCAATTCTCTTCCATCAGCAAACCATTGTTGACACTGACATGGGAACAGGAAACCCTTCAAAATCATGCAATCGCTTTCCATACTGTTGTAAGAGGTCTTGCATTTGCCACCACCAACAAAGCTTGATTCTTTGCTATAGAATGACAAACACCAACATCTGTATACCCTCTCTACTGCAAGGTATGGAAAAAATAATCTAAAAGCTCGGTGGAAAATTTATTCCAAAGGTGTCCAGGGGATATAGGCTCACAAAAAAACACTATAATGACAAACAATTGACAAAGCTAGAATGTTGTTTTCTGAAATGCATCTTCTTGGAGACACATATACCACTCCTCATCGCTCTCTAGCATTTCTCTGGCTTCACATGTAGCCTTAAAACACGAATACAAATATCCATCCACCGTTCATAAATCCTCAAAATATTTACAACCTTTGCACGCAGTAAGTAACATGTGTAAGTAATATTGGTCACCTGCCTGTAACATTATACATACGTCCGATCACATTTTCCCTTTTCCTTTTAGTCTATGAGCGCAAAGTTGAAACTTACAAAGGAAATCAACATATAGCAGGCTACTTGCATCCGTATACAATTGATTAGCTTTGAACCATTCAGTCAACGATGTTCTTTGGTTTCTGTCACAACTAATCACATCACGTAAATCATCCTGATCATTGAATATCACATTGTTCTGCATTGAGAGATGGACATGCAACCTTTGTATATCAGGCTTTTCATCATACAAATCATATTGGTATATATGCCAACATGCCTTTGACGTGCATACATGTATATACGCCAACATGCCTTTGATGCGCATACATGTACCGCGCATCCAAATATTGACTAACCTCATCAATAACCCCGTGTGAGTCTTGCAACTCTATAGTAGCTCTATCATGTCCTTTGTATATATACTTATACAAATACTTTACGATAGTAATAGTAGAGCATACTTCAATATTAATATGGGCTTTGTACCTCATAGAGACAGAAAAGGGAACAACCCATCGACTATCCACCCTTTGATCCTTTACCTGTATATGAAACTGCCATCGTCTCTTTGCATGTAAGTTGGATATCCATTGTCATCAACGCTAGTAGTCACAAAAATTCCGAGGGTACCGATGTTTGCACCTCCCACTGACCATGCAAGGAAAGTGCATATTTAGTTCCCCACATGGTCCATGGATGTTACAATGACTAATTATGATGTGCAACCCAGGAAACATCACCTTATCAAGAAGTTCAGCACATACCAACATATCATAGTATGCAATCTCCACCCACTGGTTTACTTCCACTTTCTAATATCAATGATATATGTGCATGTGGCAAGCCTCTTTTTTGAAATTCAATAACAAACACAAATCCCAACACCTTTCCAAATATTACTTTTTTCACCAATAAGTGCATTATGTCCTTGTGTTTCTCATAAAAGACCCGAGCTGTCAAGTCAGGTCGATCTTGGGGAACTTGACTAGGCAGTAAGGCATTGGTTATTTCATCCTACTTAGGATTGCAAGTGAAGGTAATAAACAAGTCAAGTTTACCCATCTTTAAATAATTGCCATTGAATCTTGGTACAATTGATGCATATATCTACGCTCCCTGATATATGAAGATGGTAGAACTACCCTGCGCTCAGCAATGCCCCCAAAGACTCTATTGACCCCATCACTTGAATTAACCATATCTGCAAGACCTTGGTATACTTCAGCATGCAATGCTTTCTGATTATTACGTATCTATACTAATCTAGATTCTTCCATGCTACTATATGCATCAATGATGTATTGTTGTAATAGCCGACCACCGTGCAGAAGGCAGGCATTTGTATCTTCCCTTATTTGTAGTCTATATGCATAATATTACTGTTGAGTTAAGGTCTTTGTATCCTCATTTGAACCTTGTCTATTCCTACCATTGAGTGGAATTCCAACATGCCAACCATCCTCACCTCAAGAAAATAGAAGAACATATAATAGAGGCATATACGAACGGTGAGGTTGGATTTTTTTTATAGCACCTGTGCACGACACTATTTGAATCTCTATGCTCCACATGTAAATCATCCCCTTGACCCGGTATGATAGCTGCTACCTCACTTCCTGTAGGAACTAAGTATTGCCTTGAAATTGATCGTGATACAGTGTGATGACCATTCTCAAATCTGCATGTGGACTTGACTGCAACATTTCTCTCATTATACGAAGAGCACAGGCATACGGATTACATCCATACATCATTGTTTGCAACCTCTCAAGTACATTATGATTTAAAGAAGGCATCCCATGAAGTCTATTCTCTAATTCATGCTCTGTATCATACAAATATAGTTGGGCAAATCGAGGAGCCGCATCTCATGTTTCATCAGGTATTACAGAACTAACATGATGATAGGTAGTACCATGGATTCGAAAATTAAATACTCCTCCCCCCCTAGTGAACTGATTATCCAAGTGAGCACCAAGTGAAACAAATGCCAAGGCATTATTATAAGAGTGGATATTCTTTCTGTATTCCTTACTTGTATTATCATTACCAAGCAGCAGCAACTCAACCAATGCAAGAGGTGGGTTTTCCAAAGGTAACAGAGAGACATTCCCACTTCCACAACAGTGTTTGCCAGCATATTATCTTAGCTTTCTTGATGCCTCACATTTCCAAATTAGGGCATTACAAAAATGGCACTTATAAGTGCAATCTCCAGAATACACCACCATACTTGCTGGGTGCTTAACATTCTGAGAAAATAAAAACACATGCCTTATAGAGTGACATTCGGATTTAATATCTTTCACATCACCAAAGGACACAATACAATGGACATTATCATCCATGAGCGGCTCATTTAAATCAAATGAAAAAGAGCCTTGCTCTATATCTCTTTGTGCCTGTGCATTTTGACGTTCATTGATAGGTTCTTGAAGTATCATAGCATTAACAATTGCTCTATTTCTGAGTAAGTGAATTCCACCATGGATTCCTCTATGTTCCTCTCCATTTTCAACCCTTCCAAATGTTCTAACTTCATTTTCATTAACGTAATTCATTAAATTGGTAACATTTTGTTTTCGAATACAAGCCCTTATCCTTGAATGGTTATCGGCGAGACACACGTGTTGCATCCAAAACTTGAAGCCAACGAACTTGGTTTAAACTCAAGTATAGACAACTCCTAACCATCTTCAAATCTCCTTCAAAACACAAAATAGGGAATACTAACTTCCTTTTAAAACATTCTTAACTTCAAACACCAACATAATATTCTACTTCAACAGCCATTATCACGCATATGACCCTGCTCCAAATAGACTCAGCTCAATAAGACTGTAATTCTTAGAGCAGTTTTTAATACATACATGAGTATAACATATACAAACCATTTCCTAGATGAATAAGTGAGCATAACATATACAATCTATCTCTTACAAAGATAAAGAGTAATAACATATACAATCACAGAGGTAGATAGATACAGAGAGAGAGAGAGAGAGAGAGAGAGAGAGAGAGAGAGAGAGAGAGGAAATAGAAGTTGAGACACAATAAAAGAGTGTGAGAGAACAAAATAAGAGAGAAGTATTGAATTTGAGAAAATGAAAAATTCATACATATAGCCAAAAGAGAGAGCCAATTCTGCAAGTCACAATACAATTTGTGCCTTGAGTAAAAACATCATTACGCTCACCAAAATCCTAGGCAACTACCCGGGCTTCTAACATACGACTCATCTTTTTCATAATAGCATTGAGTCGATTAATAGATATCTTAAGACTCAATACCCCCAAGCCTAAAGTACGTACTTGCTCTTTTAGAGAATCCATTTGTTCTTTACATTGCCCATTACATCCGCCTTGACGTTCTCTAATTTCAACATGCATATTCTCCATGTAAGAAACCATATCTAGTTGGTTAGCCTCCATCCGACCATTACTGTTAAGGACGCGGTGGAGATGATGAGACAACTCGTCTCTTGGCATATCTCCCTTTTGGCTGCCACTTCCACGGATCTCATCCCAAAGGGCTTCTAAGTACTCCTTGCAAAGCAACCTGATTTTTCTCAGACCGCTCGCATATGTCCACAATATTTTGAAGACGTTTAGAGTTTGGTTGTCGAGATGGAGACCTTGACCTAGCAAGGTGTTTTGCAGCTCGAAAATTCATCAACTCCGGTGGAGTAGACAAAGCTACTTCTTCATTGGAAGAATCCTTCACAGCCAGTACATCTCTTGAGTGGTTGTTATTATTCTGAATCTCCATTTGCTGAAATTCAAAATTAATATCTTAAGGCTCAACAAATCTCTCTTCATATCTTTGCCAATATATAACCAACCCTAGAAACCTACCTATACAAATGTAGATTCCTCCTAGTAAACTATCATAGAGACACATATAAGTGTCTATATTTTATGTATTGGCAAAATCATAAATTTTTGAAACTTTTTTAAGAAAGTTCTAAAGTTAAAACAACTATTCGCTAGAACTCTCTCTACTACAATCTCAAAGACAAGAGTCTAATAAATGGAAGGTATATAGCTTATGTAGCTAAGCACACCAATATTGTAAATTGTTTAAACGTGGTAACACACTCAATGAGATTAAAAGAGAAAATTTAGAGAATCATTTAATGTGCTCTCTCTCTCTCTCTCTCTCTCTCTCTATATATATATATATATATATATATATATATATATATAGCTTTGTTCCACCAAATAAGATGGTTCTGTGTGCTCGACTAATTCAGTCTAAATTTTTTAGACTTTATCTTTATTTTTTAGATAAAAAAATAAAGATGAAGCATTGTCATAAGTCAGCTTTAAGATATTTAATGACATGTCTCTGCATAAAACATAATCAAACTATACATTAATAATAACAATCATGAACTTTTTTATATTTTGCAAAGGGAGATTATAAGAAAAGAATGAAAAAATAAAATCCATTCAAATACAAAAAGCAATCTAGAACCAAATCCATTCAAGAAGAACACAAATAAATTTATTTTTGGAGGAGCTTATGCTTTGGGATGTATTTAATAACTTCATCAAATACTTGTCATACTTGATCTCTTTCAACATGAACAATAGTCTATTTCATAAAACGATCAATCAAGCCCAAGCTTTCTTTAATAATCATAAGCGTAATATTTTCATCTAATTTGTCTAAATCTAAACATATTTTAATTTGATAAACATCGTTCCATCCAACAACTTCAACCGTCAAACCAAGTTGGACTATGAAAAAAATGATACTCAAATTCAGTAGCCAAATTCACCCTCTCCTCAAAGGAAAGAGTATTATGCTCAAAAAATATGCAAGTAACTTCTGCCATCTCTGTCAATCATACATACATATATATAAGTAGACGCATGACTACTATGTGCGTGAGTGTAAATTCTAATTGTAACTAATCTATGCATACACATCGGTGTAAATAAACAAATTGCAACTACTATGTGTATGCACATGTGTGTTTGAATTAATACATGTAAGTCAAAGCCTTTCCTCGGTGCGTATGTGAGTGTGTGTATAAGAAGTTAAACTACTAATACATATACATATAAGAACGTAATTGGCATGATGTATACTTCAAAGTTAACGCACATACTAACTACATACAATTCAAATCACAATCCCACACATACACTTCCACCCCCGCCCACGCTTTTCCGATTTGGATTACTAAAATATTTTGAAACACTTCCACTCTATCTCTTTCTCTCACACACACACTCACACACGCCCACACACTGTATATAATAGGCCTTGCACCTACAACAAAATTAATAATAATTAAAAAAAAACACACACACACACACACACACACACAAACTTTTCGTATTTAAAAAACTAAAATATTAGTCTTTCAAATATTTACCGCTATTCAAATTATTAAACATTCAAAACACTTGCAACATCAATATGAGGACTCTCTCAAACACACACAGCACACACACACATTGAACTCACACACACACACACACACACACCCTAAATCACACACATGGCTTGATTAATGTAATAACTCTCTCTCTCTCTGGAACACACACACACACACACACACACACTTGCTCAAACACAATCACACACATGGCTTGATTAATGCAATAACT
>NC_141052.1:50410398-50415398 GCF_041138505.1 Cibotium barometz | reverse complement strand
GTTCTGCGAAATATCACAATAAACAGGACAAGATCCAAGTTCTGCGATAGTCCAAATCATTATAGGGCACCAGGCTCTGGTTAGCTGATGAACTCACTCCCCTACAGCTTAAAAACAAAAGTGCAGAACTCACCAAAGTCCAAGCAGCCCGCCAAGCTGGAAAGTGGGCAGTCTACCGTGAATGGAAGGGTAATAATCGAGGACTTTCATAAGCCTAAACCCAATTGACTAGCATTTTAATGTGCCATCAGCATTTTTTGTATCACAGATAATTGTTTATCATCCTAGGGTTTTCATTAATCTTTTGCTTGTGCTGCCTAATTGCACCCCGAAGTGGATTGTAAGTGGATTGTGAGGTACCGACTTTTGGTCCCATATGCCTTCAAGGCATTCCGTGGACGTTAATATGACTCTCCCTCTCTCTCTCTCTCCAATCGAATTGAGCATGACATGCATGCAAGTGAGCACGAGGACCAAAGCGACCACATGAACACTAAGCACAACATGCATGCAAGCGTGCACAATGCCTATAGCGACCACTAAGCACAACATGCATGCAAGCGTGCACAATGCCTATAGCGACCGCATGAAAGCGATCGCATGAACAGTAAGCACAACGCATGAAAGCGGCCGCTTGAACAGTAGCACAACGCTCAGAGCATGACCAGAGAGCACAACAAAGATAAAGAAGGCCACCCACCAGACCAAATACTCTGTCGTCAAGAGGACCAACCAGCAATAGGCAACACGATGGGCAATATGTGGCCACGCTACCCACAGCAAACCAAAAGGAGGGACAGGCCGGTCTCCAATACTCTACAGAAAAACAAAAAAGATGAGTAAGAAGCACACGCACGCACACACACACACACAGAGGCAACTCACCAGGCATAGGCAACACGAGAGTCTCCAACAAAGCTCGAGAAGACTGGCCACCGTGTCTTACAAAAAAAAATTAGACAACACAGGTTGAGAGAGAGAGAGAGAGAGAGAGAGAGAGGGGGGGGGGGAGGGAACTTACCAGTTGAGGCATTGAAGGCCGAGGAGCGCGATTCACAATCTGCATGCAAGACCATGCACCGTTTTCTCAATAAAACACGCACTCAGAGAGCATGCACACCATTCACGAATGAGAGAGAGAGAGAGGAAATTAAACATGCAAGTGTAACATGTAGAGAACAAACCTAGAGAGCTCAAGTTCGAGGAGTGGGAGAGAGAAGGTCAAACCAGGAGAGCTCAAGGTCAAGGAGCGGGAGAGCAATATGAATGACGACGTGGTAGGGCCCATTCAAATTAAATCGGCAACTAACGAAGGTAGCGGCCAAACCTCCTTCCTTCAACGTGGGGGAGCTCTGGAAGAGGGCGTTGCTTGTTGCAGATGGTGGTGGAAGGCCTTCGACACCGGGAAGGGGGGGGGGCTCTAGCAAAAGGCGGCGCTTGTAGAGCATAGTGCAAATGGTGTATTAACTCTAGGCAGTGGTCGATGCGGCCTTCCTGCAAGGTCCAAGTGGCATGCAAATGGAAGCCTACGGAGGCCAAAAAAGTTTGCCACATGGAGGGTACTGCTTTGCCTTGCTATATATATATATATATATATATATATATATAGAGAGAGAGAGAGAGAGAGAGAGAGAGAGAGAGAGAGAGAGAGAAAACAGCCCTTATGTGTGAGTGAATAAGTGAGTGAGTGAGTGAGATCCAAATTAGGGCATTACAAAAATGGCACTTATAAGTGCAATCTCCAGAATACACCACCATACTTGCTGGGTGCTTAACATTCTGAGAAAATAAAAACACATGCCTTATAGAGTGACATTCGGATTTAATATCTTTCACATCACCAAAGGACACAATACAATGGACATTATCATCCATGAGCGGCTCATTTAAATCAAATGAAAAAGAGCCTTGCTCTATATCTCTTTGTGCCTGTGCATTTTGACGTTCATTGATAGGTTCTTGAAGTATCATAGCATTAACAATTGCTCTATTTCTGAGTAAGTGAATTCCACCATGGATTCCTCTATGTTCCTCTCCATTTTCAACCCTTCCAAATGTTCTAACTTCATTTTCATTAACGTAATTCATTAAATTGGTAACATTTTGTTTTCGAATACAAGCCCTTATCCTTGAATGGTTATCGGCGAGACACACGTGTTGCATCCAAAACTTGAAGCCAACGAACTTGGTTTAAACTCAAGTATAGACAACTCCTAACCATCTTCAAATCTCCTTCAAAACACAAAATAGGGAATACTAACTTCCTTTTAAAACATTCTTAACTTCAAACACCAACATAATATTCTACTTCAACAGCCATTATCACGCATATGACCCTGCTCCAAATAGACTCAGCTCAATAAGACTGTAATTCTTAGAGCAGTTTTTAATACATACATGAGTATAACATATACAAACCATTTCCTAGATGAATAAGTGAGCATAACATATACAATCTATCTCTTACAAAGATAAAGAGTAATAACATATACAATCACAGAGGTAGATAGATACACAGAGAGAGAGAGAGAGAGAGAGAGAGAGAGAGAGAGAGAGAGAGAGGAAATAGAAGTTGAGACACAATAAAAGAGTGTGAGAGAACAAAATAAGAGAGAAGTATTGAATTTGAGAAAATGAAAAAATTCATACATATAGCCAAAAGAGAGAGCCAATTCTGCAAGTCACAATACAATTTGTGCCTTGAGTAAAAACATCATTACGCTCACCAAAATCCTAGGCAACTACCCGGGCTTCTAACATACGACTCATCTTTTTCATAATAGCATTGAGTCGATTAATAGATATCTTAAGACTCAATACCCCCAAGCCTAAAGTACGTACTTGCTCTTTTAGAGAATCCATTTGTTCTTTACATTGCCCATTACATCCGCCTTGACGTTCTCTAATTTCAACATGCATATTCTCCATGTAAGAAACCATATCTAGTTGGTTAGCCTCCATCCGACCATTACTGTTAAGGACGCGGTGGAGATGATGAGACAACTCGTCTCTTGGCATATCTCCCTTTTGGCTGCCACTTCCACGGATCTCATCCCAAAGGGCTTCTAAGTACTCCTTGCAAAGCAACCTGATTTTTCTCAGACCGCTCGCATATGTCCACAATATTTTGAAGACGTTTAGAGTTTGGTTGTCGAGATGGAGACCTTGACCTAGCAAGGTGTTTTGCAGCTCGAAAATTCATCAACTCAGGTGGAGTAGACAAAGCTACTTCTTCATTGGAAGAATCCTTCACAGCCAGTACATCTCTTGAGTGGTTGTTATTATTCTGAATCTCCATTTGCTGAAATTCAAAATTAATATCTTAAGGCTCAACAAATCTCTCTTCATATCTTTGCCAATATATAACCAACCCTAGAAACCTACCTATACAAATGTAGATTCCTCCTAGTAAACTATCATAGAGACACATATAAGTGTCTATATTTTATGTATTGGCAAAATCATAAATTTTTGAAACTTTTTTAAGAAAGTTCTAAAGTTAAAACAACTATTCGCTAGAACTCTCTCTACTACAATCTCAAAGACAAGAGTCTAATAAATGGAAGGTATATAGCTTATGTAGCTAAGCACACCAATATTGTAAATTGTTTAAACGTGGTAACACACTCAATGAGATTAAAAGAGAAAATTTAGAGAATCATTTAATGTGCTCTCTCTCTCTCTCTCTCTCTCTCTCTCTCTATATATATATATATATATATATATATATATATATAGCTTTGTTCCACCAAATAAGATGGTTCTGTGTGCTCGACTAATTCAGTCTAAATTTTTTAGACTTTATCTTTATTTTTTAGATAAAAAAATAAAGATGAAGCATTGTCATAAGTCAGCTTTAAGATATTTAATGACATGTCTCTGCATAAAACATAATCAAACTATACATTAATAATAACAATCATGAACTTTTTTATATTTTGCAAAGGGAGATTATAAGAAAAGAATGAAAAAATAAAATCCATTCAAATACAAAAAGCAATCTAGAACCAAATCCATTCAAGAAGAACACAAATAAATTTATTTTTGGAGGAGCTTATGCTTTGGGATGTATTTAATAACTTCATCAAATACTTGTCATATTTGATCTCTTTCAACATGAACAATAGTCTATTTCATAAAACGATCAATCAAGCCCAAGCTTTCTTTAATAATCATAAGCGTAATATTTTCATCTAATTTGTCTAAATCTAAACATATTTTAATTTGATAAACATCGTTCCATCCAACAACTTCAACCGTCAAACCAAGTTGGACTATGAAAAAAATGATACTCAAATTCAATAGCCAAATTCACCCTCTCCTCAAAGGAAAGAGTATTATGCTCAAAAAATATGCAAGTAACTTCTGCCATCTCTGTCAATCATACATACATATATATAAGTAGACGCATGACTACTATGTGCGTGAGTGTAAATTCTAATTGTAACTAATCTATGCATACACATCGGTGTAAATAAACAAATTGCAACTACTATGTGTATGCACATGTGTGTTTGAATTAATACATGTAAGTCAAAGCCTTTCCTCGGTGCGTATGTGAGTGTGTGTATAAGAAGTTAAACTACTAATACATATACATATAAGAACGTAATTGGCATGATGTATACTTCAAAGTTAACGCACATACTAACTACATACAATTCAAATCACAATCCCACACATACACTTCCACCCCCGCCCACGCTTTTCCGATTTGGATTACTAAAATATTTTGAAACACTTCCACTCTATCTCTTTCTCTCACACACACACTCACACACGCCCACACACTGTATATAATAGGCCTTGCACCTACAACAAAATTAATAATAATTAAAAAAAAAAAACACACACACACACACACACACACAAACTTTTCGTATTTAAAAAACTAAAATATTAGTCTTTCAAATATTTACCGCTATTCAAATTATTAAACATTCAAAACACTTGCAACATCAATATGAGGACTCTCTCAAACACACACAGCACACACACAC